>NW_010307020.1:69550-73469 GCF_000700745.2 Antrostomus carolinensis | reverse complement strand
TCCATGTCACTAACAAAGATGTTGAAGAGAATTTTATTTGCTTCAGAGTGTTTTCATTATGCAAAAATCAATACAATGACAAATAAAGAATTTGTAATAATTAAAACTAAAAATGAGGTCTTATTAACTATGTTTTTGGAAAAAAAAATCCTGTTTGCAGCCTATAGAAAACCAAGCAGGCTGTGAGATAAACTGAAAATAATCACTAAATAGAGGACATGAGTAAGAGATGTGGTACATGTGAGGAATGGCATTTGGAAACCTAACCTCTGATCCCATATGGAATAATATATGGAAAGTTAAGATTAAAAAACTCTTTTTCACGCTGTTTTTTGTTGTTCTGTTTATATTGATGGATGTTTTTCTCTTAAGAGTCAAGAATTACTTGTATCAGATTTGCTTTTTTTTTTACTCTCTTCTAAAGAATATCTCCCCTCCCCACATAACCAATAACATAAACTGTGTTTTTCTGCAGTGTTTAATAATCCTTTTTAGTGTAATAATCTGACACACAGCTAGTAGTGTGAAAAGCAATTAAAACATTTAGAACTCCAAATAATATTATTTTGCCTCCCAGGAGACACTGCAGGTATCAAGTGTGGGTGTTATGCTGTCCAAATACTCTTAAGAAAAAATAAAGATATCTTTTTTTCTTCTTTTTTTCTTTTTTTTTTTTTTACTCTAAAGAAAACACATTTTGTGGAAGGGGACAACATTTATAATATTTTGTCTCTAAAACCCTATATGAATATAATAAGATAGTTGTAATTACACTAGACTTGAACTGAACACTGAAACATATTCCCCCATCCCAAGATGTTAAGTGGACTATTTGGGGTTTTTTTTTTTTTTTCATTACTCTCTGAGATACTAGAGACTGTTTGTAGTTAGAAATAAGATAGACATGGGGGTAATAAAATGCCCTCATGCTTTTAGAAGCACAAAAAAAATCCTTCAGGGGCCTAGTCAATTTGCCCTGAGGGCCAGCTCAGCTGTAAAATCAAATTTGAGATCAAGATGGAATTTTCCTGTTTACAAAGACAATTTGACATTTTTGCTGACTTCTCTTCTATGAGGCATAGTTCTCTCCCAAGGATCATCACATCAGATCACAAACTCTCTGCTTTGGCAAACTTCAGACCTCATTTGGATCTCATCTATTCTATGGAGAATATTAGCTTGTGGTTTTATTCTTTTATACTTCTGATCTCTAGGTTGTTACAGGCTGTTGGAAGTTTTCTGCAACTAGTGTTAGGAGATTCATGTGCAACAGCTATTCCTTAGACTTCTGCTTATATGACCTTTTTACATTTGTCTGCAACTGAGAGAGGCTGGTTTCAAAGCCTATGTCTATCCTGGAAAGCAGAGAAAACAGTGCTGGCCCCCAGACCCTCACGTCATACAGTTTATGGCTAGTGTTAAGTTACTTTACTTATGATTGTTTAGCTGTTATTGTATAATGCAGCTTCGGTTTAACTGAAAAAAGTAAACTTCCAGCATGAGATAGTTTCTGCTAATTCAGTATGATCTCATTTACATTAACTTTAGAGAAAACAGTTGAAGAGTACTTCTGCTATTCTTCACCCTACTGAAAATGGAAAGATTTTTGAAGTCTTACAAATGAAAACACGGAAGAGTTGGAAACTAGTTCTCTATGTCTAAGGGAATCAGTTTTTTAACTCAAAGAAGAAGTTTAAAAAAGGATGTGGGGACATTAAAAAATCTTTTCTTTTAGTTGAGCTATTCTAACTGCTAAGAAAATTAACTCTATCTGAGAAAAACCAGGACAAGTAGAGATATTCAGTGCAAGACAAGAGGATGATGAGAACAAAACATTTTACCTATAACAAATTTTCTTGTTCTTTGATGAAGCAACTAATGGAAAATTCAGATCAAATTGATGTTAACTTTGGGATTTAAGTAATTTGGTTCACCAGGGTAAAATTAATATTATTTAATATGAATAGAGCATGAATCCTGTATGATACCAGTGGCAAAGTGTAGACAGAGAACTGATCAGAATAATTATGATAACTGAGGTCATTCTGTCCATAGTTTTTATTATAAGATTAGGAAGGAAAGAGTACAAAGACACAGCTGGGATTATGACATAGTTAAGAGCAAAACAGATGACTGGGATTATGGAGGAGAAATGTTTTTGGAGGCTGTTATGATATCATAAGCATCAAGAAAACAAGGGTGAAGTGTATGGTACAGGAAGAGAGAGAAAACCAATTGTCTGAGCAGCAGCCTTGCTAAAAAGGACATAGGAGTGTTACACTAGATAGCAGACTGAATATCAGCTGAAAGTGCACTCTCAATGTCAATAAAGCAAACTGCATAATTAGAGGACACAGTGGTGCAGATAACAGGAGCTAATCTACTTACTCTCATTCCTCAAGATAAGGAGAAAGCAATATGCTTGGGTACCTAATTTTCATTCAAAAATCTCTTCCTTCTCTTCTTTTTTCACCAACACTAGTTATCTTTTCTCACTGGCTTTCTCAATTTGGAATTGACAAATATTTCTTAGACTGTTTCAAAAGCATAGCTGTAAAATCACATCAATCCTGTTAGATCCACTGCTCTTATGCTATTATTAACACATCTTTACTCTGATGATAATATGAAGTTTCATCTTTCTTTCTGATTGGGAGGGAGAAAAAAACTCAACAAACCAAACAAGCAGTCAGTAATAAATAGTTGCTGTTTTACTTCAGCCAAGCAAACTAAAAGCCTAAGCCAGCAAGTTTCACTATCCTTTGACACTAAGGAAATAAGAGATATTTTATCCAGTAATATAATGAAAACGTATGTGGCTGGACTTTTTCTAAATGAGTTATAAATGCTTTACTAGTAACTTCCCACAGTCTGATTCCTGACAACAATTTAGCAAGCAAGCTGTTATGATGAGTCAGTAATTTGCAGGACTTAGAGCCTTGATGTCATCTCACCAAATACAACTTCTGTGCCAGTAATCTCACAAGGGATTTATCCTTTGCAACAAAGCCAGACAAGAAACTTTAACCAAGGTTCTTTTCATTTTTTTCAACAGCTTCTTGTTCATTTCCTCTGATTATTGCCCATAACTCACAAGTGAACCCAATTAATTTGTTCCCTTTAATGAATCCTTTTAAGCATACCATAACAAATGAGTGAGCAGGAAAAAGGAAGGTAACATGACAATTCCTTTTCACATGGAGTCATTTCAAAGCATTTATTTTTTTAAAGGAAGATGTAAGTCATGTGTGATGGGTTGGTCCTGGCTGGATGCCAAGTGTCCACCAAACCCACTTTATCCTTCCCCTCTTCAGCTGGACAGGGGAGAGAATATATAATGAAAGGCTCATAGGTTGACATAAGGACAAGGAGAAATCACTCATCAATTACCATCACGGGCAAAACAGACTCGACTTGGGGAAAAGGAATTTGATTTATCACGTTTTTTCCCCCACAAGATCTTTCTGGTATATCTCACTTTTCTGTGGCCAGAGTTTCCCCCAAAACTAAACTTAATGTCATAAATCTCTGTTTCCATTTTAAAAAATAGATAGATGACTAAGTCATCTTAAGTTGCTTGTGGATAGGAAAGTAATTTCAATATAAAGTAGCAAATATGAGAACTTTCTGGTCAGCATAATTCTTATGGATACAATAAAGTACGATTTATGAAACAACTAAACCAAAACAAATGTCATTTTTTTGGATAAGCAATAACATTGTTTGGATATGTTTGTGATTCTCCAGTAAATGTATAGCTTTTTAACGTTACGAGAGTTACCGTTCTCACTTTTTAATATAAATTACAAAATAGTGGACCCTTTTGTCATCACCAAAGATGCTTGGTTTTTGATATTTTATAAAAAAAAACCACATTGCATTTTTAAAAGTAACATTTCACAACAAAATATTAAATTGT
>NW_010307020.1:0-69510 GCF_000700745.2 Antrostomus carolinensis | reverse complement strand
AAAGGAAACTCAGTATGGAATTTATAAAGAAACCAGAACTCTCACATGTTCACAATCTAGCAGAGATTTAATTTTTAATTGTGACACCTGAGCTTTTCTGCTACTTTCAATTATTTCTATTTTTTTTTTAAATAAAATGTCCTCCAAAATAAACACATATATCATTAGTTAAAGATCCATTTTTATATTTTACAGTATGTTTCTTACAATTTATATCTACAGATTAGGACTAGAAAGCAAAGACTGAAAATCTACAGAGAATACAAAGTTTGAACATCATTGTTTGAAATAGAGATATATTGCAATTATGGTTTAAGGACATTTGTTCTTTTTTGTTCTCCCCACTTAATGAAAACTGGAGCAACTTTTGTCTAAAACAAGTTGGCTGTTGTCCCATTTCTTACAGTATAGGCAAAGACCTGAGAAGAGAAACCATTAGGCAAAGTACAATGAACTATGGATTTAGCATTTATTTGCTTTATTTTAGGCTAGTTACCAGAATCAGTCTAGATCCTAGTAATTACACAGTCTAGAAAGATTTGCAGTCAGTTACAGTTATGAAATTTTTAGTAAGATAATGCTTTTTGACCCTCAGAGAATACCTGTTGGTTTTGTCTTACTAAGTTGTTTCACTTGAAGAAATGCTTACAGTTCTAAATCTCAGTTTCTGATCACTAAATAACAGATGAAAACTGGTAAGAAAGATACTTGGAGTTATCTCACGCAAGAGTGTTTTCTGTGGGGGTGCTCAGAGCATTATCCTGGTTCATTTCAACATTGTATTTGAAGAAACATCTCTTCTTTTCAGTATTGAATTTTGATTGTGTTAGGGTAAAAATAATTTTTATTCATATTGAAAAGCTATAAAGATAAAAATGCTAAAGACAGTAGTGAAAAGTTTTGTTCCTGCATGTGAGAACAGTTGATTTATATTTTAAGAGTAAAATTCAATTTGTAAAGTTCTCCATTTAAAAAAAATAATAATAATAATAATCCTGCTGGAGTAACATAAAGCTCTTTAATATTTTCCTGCCTTCAACTGAAATAACTGAGTATGGGATTATCTTTGTTGTCCAAATGCATTTATTTTTTTTAATCAGATTTTAGTTATGCCTCCCTTGGTTTGAGAAATCTTTGAAAAATAATAGCTTTACCTGTTGTTAAAATACATTAAAATGATATAGATGTTGGATCCAGAAATAGCTTTTGGGATGTGTTTTGTAAAGTCTTAATTCACATGGCTTTATTTATGTAAAATTAGAATTTACTTTAAAAGCCAAGTCCTAGGAGAAGCTGCTGATTTAACAAGCAGAGTACTGAAAATTTGTTCCAGGTCCTATCTGAACTATGTGCAATAGGTTCAGAATATCCTAAGAATGAAAGAAAGAAACATTCTGCCATCAATATAATATAATGGAAAATTACTCTAGTCTAGTCTTTTTAGTACACATATGGAGAGAGTTAGGATTAGGTTAAATTTTAGGTGCTTCCAGCAGGGGATTTAGTAATAACTTTTTTATTCAACTATTTTGGATGAAATAAAAAAATAATAATTTGATAGTAACTATACAGGATAGTAATACAATTGCTTTCACTGACTTTTTTTTTTGTCTGCTTGTTAAAGTTTTATTTAGCTGCTAAGAATGTTAAAAAGTGATGCATCTTGAGCTGACACTTGCTGATCATGCTTATGACTAACTATATATAGAAACATGTCGGTAGTACTTTATGGACTAGGTCCTGTGAGAAGTATGGCATAATGACACCCTTCCTAAAAATTTAAAAAATAAAAACAAAACAAAACAAACCCAAAAAAAACGAAACAAAAAACCCCCTAAACAAACAAACAAAAAAACCCCCACAAAACCTCCAGTTTTAAAGATTACATTGTGAAAGAAGCCTCTTTTCACTAGAGATTACTTCTCCTTCTCTGCTCTCATTACTGATCTAGGAAAGGCTGAGGGAAGGAAACTAGTTCTCCAACAGATCCTTTAGATGAAGACTAGCAGTATGTTTTGTCCATTTAGGCTTCATAGCCAAAAAAACCCCAGCACTAACTAAACTGAAACCTGATTACACTCTGATCTCAAAATTCTAATAGGCTTTGTTTCTACAGTTAAAAAATATATTC
This sequence comes from Antrostomus carolinensis, assembly GCF_000700745.2. NCBI lineage: Eukaryota > Metazoa > Chordata > Aves > Caprimulgiformes > Caprimulgidae > Antrostomus > Antrostomus carolinensis. The sequence goes on along the minus strand of NW_010307020.1, from coordinate 67,379 downwards.
TACTTGTTACTTTGAGTATCTTTAAAGTTCCTGTGAGTAGTATCTTGAGATTACTCTAGGAAAATCTACTAGTTTTGGAGACATCTTTATTTTGTCACCTGATGTAAATGACAAGAAGAAGAAGAGAAAGAAGAAGAAAAAGAAGAACAAGAAAAGGAAGATAAGACATTTTAAGTAGAGCTACATCTCAAAAATAGTCTGATATTTTCAGTGGAAGTAGAAGTAGTTGACAAATACCATATTTTCAAATCGGAAGACTGTTTATATAACCACCTTATTGAAATACTAAACCATCAGTATTAAATACTGTTCTCATTGGATTTTAAATAATTGGTTCCATAGGCAATTTTATACACCTGAAATAAAGCAGGCATAAGAATTTGGAATAATTTAAAAGAGTGAACAAATTAATTACATTTCAAGGTAAACACAAACAACAGTAATAAGCTCTGTTTTTCACCTGGAACATCCGATAGATGATGATGTGTTCTACACTCAGACCAATTTTTATTTTTTCAGACTGTTTTCCTATTCTTGCAGATAGAACAGTCAACAGATTCTTACTTTCTCAGGAGGTTTCCCCCTTTTTAAAGACTATTTTTTGTTTTTTTTTTTTCAGATAATAAACTGCCTTTACAATTCCTTGTGTTTTCACTTATCAATGGTATTGCAGAATGGCTCCAGTTTCTAGGTACTCAGCTGTACTTCAAAGATGTCAGTTGCAGTTCTCGAGGATGCTTCTGGTTCACAGGCCTAGTTACAAGGCTCACAGTTCCCGGTCTGGTAGGCAATTTCCTCTGTCATTAGCAGGCATTTTCTTCTGTTCAGTAAAAGCCGACTTTATGACTGCTCACATCAACGGGTGATCACATACTGGCATGTGCTGAAGACATCATGGAGTTTTAGAGAACTGAGGAAGGTAGTAACAAAACAATATTTTAGATTTGTTCTAATTAACTGCAAAGTTGCCTAAAGAATTAAAACCATACAGAAATTTAGATAAAAATGGTCATTGTTAGAAGTGTAATAAGCATAGAGAGTAGAATAAGCATAAAAGATTAAAAAAAAAAAACAAACCAAACAAACAAAAGCATGAATAGCATATTCAGAGGCTGAGGATCTTGTAAAAGGAGTATAAAAGGTAACAATTATAGAATCATTAAATGATTTGAGTTAGAAGATCATCCAGTCCAAGCCCTCTCCCATGGGCAGGGACATCTTTCACTAGATCAGGTTGCTCAAAGAGCTGTCCAACCTGACTTTAAACACTTCCAACTATGAGGCATCCACAACTTCTGATAACCTGTTCCAGTGTCAGACCACTCTCATTGTAAAAAATGTCTTTCTTATGTCCAAGCTAAATCTACCTTCATTCATTTTAAAACTGTTGCCTCATTCCCTGTCACTACAGGCCCTGGTAAAAAGTCTTTCCCCATCATTCTTACAAGCCCCTCTCAAGTACTGAAAGGCTGCAATGAGTTTTCCCTGGAGCCTTGTCTTCTCCAGACTGAACAACCCCAACTCTCTCAGCTTTTTCTCATAGGAGAAGTGTTCCATCCATCTGATCATTTTCATGGACGTCCTCTGGATCCACTCCAAGAAGTCCATGTCTTTCTTGTACAGGGGGCCACAGAGATGTATGCAGTACTCTAGGTGGGGTCTCATGAGAGCATAGTAGAGGGAGAAAATCACCTCCCTGAACCTGCTGGCCACACTTCTTTTCACAAAGCCCAGAATACAACTGGTTTTCTGGGCTGCAAGTTCATATTGCCATCTCATATCCTACTTTTCATGCATCAGTACCCCCAAGTCCTTCGCTGCAGGGATGGTCTCAATCTATTCATCCTTCAGCTGGATTAATGCTGAGGATTACTGAACCAAGTGCGGATCTTTGCACTTGGCCTTGTTGAACTTTGTGAGGTTCAAAAGGGCCCACTCCTCAAGTCTGTCAAGGTCCACCTGGATCAACTGTACCCCTCAGCTTGATGTCATCCCCAAACTTGCTGAGGGTGTACCCAGTCCCACTGTCTATGTCATTAATAAAGGTATTTAATAGCCTTGGTCCTAGTAGGGACCCTTGAGGGACACCACTCATCACTAGTTTTCATTTGGACATTCACCTGTTTACTGTAATTCTTTGGATGCCTCCAGCCAGCCAGTTCCTTATCCATCTAACAGACCAGCCACCAAACCCATATCTCTCCAACTGAGTGGCAAGAATGTTGAGGGGTACTGTATCAAAGGTCTTCCAGAAGTCCAGGTAGATGGCATCCATAGCTTGTCCACTGATAAAGTCACTCTTTAGTAGAAGGTCACTAGATTAGTCAGGCACAATTTATCTTTGGTAAAGCCAGGTTGGCCATCTCAAATCACCTTCCATTCCCATCCTTTAGTATTTTAATAGAATTTTCAAACATTTAGTTGTCCTTTTAAAATATTTATTCTTTCTTTTAATTTGATTTTTTTTTTACTCAAATCTATGCTGAAGTCTTTGGTTTTTTCTGACCAGAGCAACAGGCTTTTAAAATAGACTCTCCTCTTTACCTTAATTTATCTCAATTTTAAAAACACAGCAATTGACAAAATAATTTATATTTTAGACTTATTTTTACCTTAAAAATACTGCATACTAATTTTTGATTATGCATCAATGCAATGTACAAAAATTATGTAGAGTGTGTTTAGCCTAAAAGAGTAACAGAATTTTACATCCTTGTTTATTATCCCTGAAACATCTAGTACACTCTTATTTTCTGGTTCCTAAAGTACTTGTCACTGTTTGCGTAGAAAAAGAACAAAACAAAAATCACTTCTGTATGCAGCAAGCAACTATATAAAGGACACAGTAGAATGATGTATTACTCTGAATGGATTCATTTTACTTAAAACACCTTTTGTCAATATTTTATAAACTATCATTACCTATCATAGAATATTTTATCATATTTCACTTATCTCCCAAAATTAAAAGAGGAAATGTAACAGCCTAAGTATTGTAGGAAAGTTAATATATTTTGAGTAACAGTAAAATATTACTGAAACCTAGCAAACACCTTCTGACATTATTATCCAAAAGCCTGGGAAATTAAAACCTGTAAATCTGGCATTATATAGCATTATGTAGGTAATACAGGTGAGATCTGATCAGTTGAAGGCTCATCAGATAACATCTTTTTTACTATTTCTCTACCTTGAATATTTCAATACTATATTTATTTCTATTTTTCAACATCCAAGAGACATTCTCTTTCATTCATTAGCTCTCCTTGACTTCTATTTCTCCTTTCTGCACACTGGTTATTTTCCAGCTCTACTGCATGTCTTGGGAGAAACATTAAGTTTATGAAAATTCATTCTTATCTCCCTTGATTAATCTATCTTATATAATAGCTATCCTCTGTCCCAGCTTTCCATATAATTTCTGTCAGGAGGGCATTGGGGTGTAATGCCTATAATTTCAGTCTCTGCACTATTTATAGAAACACATTATGACACCTTTTTCCCTCCCTCAGTATCCAACATACATAGTGATATAAGTGTCTTGGCTTCGTGACCATGTTTAAGCTCCTCCTTCTGATACTAGAGGCTGCTTCTATCAGCACTTCCTCTTGCAGACTAAGTGATCAGCCAGCTGACTAAAGACTTTTATATTAAACCAGTGATGTGATAAATAGGTTTGGCCTCAAAAAGTCCTATTCCTCTCATACACTTATTGTAATTTGAAGTTTAGTTCATAAACTGCAATGCCAATGCACATATTTTTTAAAGAATATTCGACTAAATATAACTATTCTCTTCATGAAAACTAATATGAAAGCGGTCATGGGGAAAAGATTCTCATTTTGTCACGAAAGAATAAAGAATATATGACAAATATAACTGTGATCTCTGCTGGCAGTAGCTTCCATTGCCAAGAAATCTGGCAGCCCCAGGCAATTTGTAACATCAGCCAGAGATACAGAGGAAGTGCAATATAAACTAGACAGACAACATCAAAGAGACTCATCAGGACACTAGAGAACTTATGAAGAATTAAATAGTATTATATCTAAATAAAGAGAAGTTTTAAATTTCTTTCTTAATTAATTCTCAGTTTTATTAACCAGTCTTTAAAGTAGATATGCAATGCAGAGAAACTTGCATCTACAGCACAAAGGGTTCCATCCACAGAGCAGACCACTTGAACCATGGTCTCATCTGAGGCAAGCACTGTTCCCCTGTGGCCTTAAGAGAGAATTGCTGTGTTTCAGGGGAGGTCACATTTCATAAAAAAGTGGTTTTTTACATCTGTAGCTATCATTGATGAGAAGAGAACTGAGTATAAAGAAGAAAGTGAGGCTCTCAATTTCTCTTTATCCCATTCAGTATTTTGCTCTTTTAATATTTAACTCCTGCAGTGCTTTTTCTAATTATTCAAAAGCAGTTTGTTGCATCAGACTTTACAAGTAAGTTATTTTGCTTTGGAAAGTCAGAAAGTCAGTGACAGACGATAGGAAGTTGTAGTTTTTTGGGTTTTTTTTGGTCAGCATAATCTAAATTAAAAAAAACCAAAAAACAAAAAACAAACCACTTTGCAGAGCTGAAAAATACAGGCACAATGTGCTCACAAATTAGAGCTGGCAGGACGTACACTATTAAACCTGCCAGCTAGCAGAAACCTTTAACCTAGCAATTAAGTTGTGGTATAACAAAAGCATAGATCAGATTGTTTGCACTTAACTGGTAGAGGAGAGGTTATTATTTACTATTTCAATTTCAGTATAATAAAAATTCTTCATTTAATAAGAAAACATCAATGGAACTAATGAAACAAAATTTAAGACAAAAACCAGTGACTTCAGCTCATATATCAGAAGAAGAGTCCTGTACCTCTCATAGACAATTAGCTACAGTTGACTCAATGCTCTTCATTTAGTGGTTGTTGATCTTGAAAAGTATTTTAAGGAAACTATTTTTATTAGCTGTTCATTAACTACTTCTAAGTAACACACTGTGAATGTATTTATTTAATTGTAGTTATTGTCAAACCACATGCAAAATAATAATTATATATATATATATATGTGTGTATATATATATATATATCTCCATATAGGAAATCTGGTTTACTTGGGGTTGGGTTTTTTGGGGTTGTTCTGTTGTTTCTTTTTTTTCCCTCCCAGGATACTGGATTAATTTCCATCCCTCTGCCTTGAAGGCAGTGATAAATTCTTAAACATTATTTCATCCTTCCCACTGTAGTGGGATAACTCCTAATCAAATGCAACCAGACTAAATGGTCTAAGAGCCGCAGGACTGGGCTGTCTTGTAAATAAAGGTGCACAAGGAGCAGGGAGTGCCAGCCAGGCTGGCAAGGCACTGGCACCTCTGACAAAGGCCCACCACCCCAAGTGATAGTCTGTCAGAATTATTCAGCAATATTTTTCTTCTGCTCAGTAATTTTCGCCTTTTAACCAGTCCACTTTTATGGCTGTCCATATGTCAAGTCAGCAAGAGGGGATAAGGTCTGGGATCAGCAGGGATTTGGTTGGGCATGGACACAGATGCATCATAGGTCCAGGACAAGGAAGAGTGCCACAGACGAAGTGGAATGAAGCAGGGCAACACCAAGGAGTCTTTCTCCTACTCTTGCTTGCACAGTGGTCTGAGACAAGGTTACATCACTGTGCTGCATCCCACCACTGGCCTTGAGTGCAGGCAGATAAACTCCAAGGAGGCAGGGAACATGCTAACATGCTCCCGACATTAATCCAACATTTTTTTTCACCTTAGAACAACCAGGGTTTGGTTTTCTATTGAAACAGTTATTAAAAATCTAAGAAAGCATTAAAAATCAAATAAACCCACAAAACTGGGTTCACAGGAAGTTTCAGCTCAGAAACATTACTGGGGGTAACTCAAGGGACTCATACACAAGTAGGCTCCTGGCTCCACATTAAACTGCTTTTCAGCTCCAAGTTGTGACAAAATGAACAAATAAGCAGTCTGAAATGGGACGTGATATACAATTTTATGTACAAAAAATACAGGACAGTATTTATTAAGTTCCTGTCTCTCATAAATGTACATTACCTACAATTAAATCTCACTTACTCATATATGAATGCTAAAAATTAAATCAACTTTATATTAAATAATAAAAATATTCACATTTCAGCACAGATTAGGAATCTCTGATTCCATATCCAAATTCCATTTTTGATCTGTTAATCTTATTATACTTCCCCCAGCTTCTTCTGTACCTGCAGAGTAGCAAAATATGGGAAGTTGGGAAGTCCTTGATTTCCCAACAACATCTAAAAACATCAGTATATTATCAATATTCTTGTCATATAAAATCCCATAATGAATCCAAAACACAGCACTATTCTAGTTAGTAGGAAGAAATTTAGCTCTCTTCCAGCCAAAACCAGGACAGACTAGACTTGTGCCTTTAGAATATAGAGCAATTGAAAATATATTATTAATTTATTTTATAAACATGTACAGTATTTTAGCACACATGCCTTTCTCCAGGTCCTAATGTGTGGCTCTTTATTTCATAGGAAAAGTTGCAAAATAAAACTGATTGAAACATTAAAATTTTAACCAATCCCACATAACTATTGTGGGGTGGGTTTTTTTGTTTGGGTTTTTTTTTTTGTTTGTTTGGTTGGTTTTTGTTTGGTTTTTTTTTAATATAATTTAAGTCATATTGAGACTATAGTTATTCACCAAAGAGGGATAAATCTGTTTGAATTTTGTGAGGAAATACCTATTCTTATGAGTATTTAGAATGTAATCTAAATTATATCCAAAAAGACATACAGGTATGTGGTGGGTTGATCCTGGTTAGACGCCAGGTGCCCACCAAAGCCGCTGTATCACTCCTCCTTCTCAACTGGAGAGGGGAAAGAAAATATAACAAAAAAAACTCCTGGCTCGAGATAAGGACAAGGACAGATCATTCACCAGTTACCGTCACAGGCAAAACAGACTCAACTTGAGGAAAATACAATTATTACCAAATGAATCAGAGGAGGATAATGAGAAATAAAACTGAATCTTAAAACACCTTCCCCCCACCTCTCCCTTCTTCCTGGGCTTAACTTTTCTCACTTAAGTGGAATAGGGGTTGGGGTCAGTTCATCACATGTTGTTTCTGTCGCTCCTTCCTCCTCAGGGAGAGGACTCCTTCCCCTGCACCAGCATGTGGTCCCTCTCACAGGAGACAGTCCTTCACAAACTTCTCCAGTGTGAGTCCTTCCCATGAAGGACTTCTTCACAAACTGCTTCAGCCTGAGTCCTTTCAATGGGGTGCAGTTCTTCAGGAACACACTGCTCCAGCACAGGTCCCCCATGAGGTCACAAGTCCTGCCAGCAAACCAGCTCCAGCGCGGGCTCTTCTCTCCAAGGAGGCAACAAGTCCTGACAGGAACCTGCTCCAATGTGGGCTTCCCACAGGGTCACAGCCTCCTTCAGGCATCTACCTGCTCCAGCGTGGAGTCTTCCACGGGCTACAGGTGGATATCTACTCCACCATGGACCTCCATGGACTGCAGGGCGACAGCCTGCCTCACCATGACCTTCACCACAAGTTACAGGGGAATCTCTGCTCTGGTGCATGGAGCACCTCCTCCCCCTCCTTCTTCACTGACCTTGGTGTCTACAAGGGTTTTTTCTCCCATGTATTCTCACTCCTTTCTCCAGCTGAAAAATGTGCAGGTTTTTTTTCTCTTCCTCTTCTTAATTATGTTATCACAGAGGTGTTACCATTGTTACTGATTGGCTCAGCCTTGGCCAGTAGGTCCATTTTGGAGCCGGCTGGTATTGGTTGTGTCGGACAGAGGGGAAATTTCTGGCAGCTTCTCACAGAAGCCACCCCTATGCGCCTCCGCTACCAAAACCTTGCCATGCAAACCCAATACAAGGTATTGTACTGTTTCTGATACATTTTAGATAGTTTAGATAAATTTTAAATGTTTAGATACTTTAGGAGAGGAATAAAGTAAGAGAATATAGAGTAGTGACTATGTTTTGATGTAAGTTAATTTTCATGTTGGCCAGAAACATTATGACCGAATCACTTCCATAAATGGAAATTTTGAAGTTGATGAACTTTGCTATTGCAAACATAGGTATATACAGAGTTTAGAGGCCTTTAAGGTTAGACCTGACAATGAGCAGGGAATTTCAAGGTAGAAATTTTGAATTAAGGTATCCCAAACCTTTCAGACTTAGGCACCCAAATTATATGGTGAGAGTCTGCGTTATATCTCATACATTAGAAGTACTACATCAGTAAATAAAGCCATATTAACTTAGTTCAGAGCATTTTAAAAATAATGAATTAGTGAATCAGTGCTTGTGAAGTGTTCTTATGTTTCTACAAAAAAAAAAAAAAAAGAGAGACTGAGGAGAAGAAAAAGAGGAAAATATTACAGTTTCAACAAGGCAACATGTAGTTGTTGTCAAGGAAACAACATCATCTTGTTGCTATAGCAATATTATTCAGGACACATGTTAATATGTATAAAAGTAAAAAATAAAATTTCTTTACAGACAGAATTCTTATGGTAGTCTAAAATACAGATCCCAATATTAAACAGAAGTGTTTGAACTGAAAACTCCAGACCCCCTCACACTTCAATTATTTCTCTGATAGAAGTACTTTGTACCTTCTTTGATCTACAAGTTCTAGGAAAAGAAAATTCTGCAAAAATATTAAAAAACTAAAATTATGGGTTTGTTCTTTTTTTTTTTAATCTAAAAATTATCTTAGTTTCAAATTCATTTACCATCCCCACACCTAAAAAAGGAGGTCAGCTTTCCCTCTCTCTTTTAGCAATATAGAACTTTACAGTCTCTTTTACTACTGACTTGATTCAATGCTCATAATTTCTACCAGTAAAACAAGGCTACTGTGTTTTTCTGAAAGACTCACACTGTGAGCAGGTGTTGATCCTGCTGGTGAAATAATTAAATATCATTTATGACAGTCAGATACATGAGCTGTTATTACCTTATTTTGTTATAAAAAAGGCAATAGTGACTTATTTGACACAGAAGCCAGACAATTAGTTTGATAGCTCTCTCTACAACTACCTGAAAGGAGGTTGTAGTGAGGTGGCTGTAGGTCTCTTCTCCCAAGTAAGAAGCAATAGGACAAGAGGCAACAGTCTCAAGTTGTGTCAGGGGCAGTTTAGACTGGATATTAGGAAAAAATTCTTCACTGAAAGGATTGAGTCACGTATCGGAACAGGCTGCCCAGGGAAGTGCTTGAGTCACCATTCCTGGAGGTACTTAAAAGATGCGTAGATATGGTCCTTAGGGACATGGTTTAGTGATGGACTTGGCAGTGTTAGGTTTTCAGTTGGAATTGATGATCTTGAAGGTCTTTTCCAACCAAAACCATTCTAGGATTCTATGAGTCTATAATCCTCAAGGAGAAACTCTTCTGATTAGCCAAAAATCAGAACATGATTTCCATGAATTAAAGAGTTCATTATCTAAAGTGAAATCTGCTAAATTATTCTACATAAAGAATCTCTTGGAAATACCTCATAGGAAACAGTAGATGTAATCTGGATATGGAAAGAGAGATATGTGTATATGAATCTAGTTACTCATTACCGCACAGCAGTGAGTTTTAAGCATTTTCAGGTTAAGATGGCCGTAAGAGTGTTTACCTTCTGATTCACTTTCTTTGGTTCAGGGATCTATATTTTAATCATCATTCATCCTTTTTAGACAGACTGATTCTTAGCAGATAGGTCTAAGTTTTGCTACATTCTACAACTGACAGAGTCCTTTAATATTTGATATGTCTTCTATATTGGCTTCTGCATTGGGTGGAGCTTAGACTGTAAGGAAATTGACTGCTCTCTGAAATGTTTAACAGAAAATTTAATGCACAGTGGTCCTAATTTAATGTCAGCTTTTTTTTTTGTTGTTGTTGTTGCTGTTATTTATTTATTTATTTATTTATTTATTTATTTTGTTGTTGGATACTTTGAACCTTCTGATTGAGTCAATCTTAACTGCAGTAGCTGGAGTATTGCACCTGAATAATTTCATTATACTTTGCTTTGCACAAATCAATCACATTCTTTAATTAAGTCTAAATAAATTTCTGATTTGATGTCCCAGCACTAATATATGGATAGTTAACCTATCAGATTCATTCAGACAAATGAGTAATATTTATGTTTAATTTAATTTTAATTATATTGTACTTGTCTTATGTAAGAAGGCTAAGAATGTAGGGATATTTACATGAGAATATATAGTCTTATAGCAGCAGATCTTGATTGGGATAGAACTATATTTCTTCATAGTAGATTGTATGGTGCTTTGTTATGGATTTATGACTGATATAGTGTTGATAACACAGAAATGTTTTAGTTATTGTTGAAAAGTGCTTACACAGTGTCATGGTTTTCTCTTTTTCCCATGGTGTTCTTCCAGCGAGTACATTGGGAGTACTAGAATTAGGGAGGAGAAACAGATGGGACAACTGATCCCATCTGACCAAAGAGATATCCCACTCCATATGATTATGATCTCAGCAATAAAAGCTGGGGGAAGAAGGAGGAAGGAGGGGATATTCAGATTGATCGCATTTGTCTTCCTGAGTAACCATTACGCGTGATGGAGCCCTACTCTCCTGGAGGTGGCTGAACACCTGCCTGTCAGTGGGATATAGTGAATGTATACTTTGTTTTGCTCTGCTTGTGCACACAGCTTTTATTTTCCCTGTTAAACTGTCTTTATCTCAACTGATGAGTTTTCTTGCTTTTACTCTTCTAATTCTTACTCCCATCCCATGGGGGTGGGGAGTGAGCAAGAATTGGATGGATGCTTAGCCACCTACTGAGGTTAACCCACAGCAATGTATAAGATAAAGCTCCTATCCTGTTCTGTTTTGTTTTGTTGTGGGTTGTTTTTTGTTTGAGTTTTTTGTTGTGTTGTGGTTTTTATTGTGGGTTTTTTGTTTTTTGGGGTTTTTTGTGGGGAGGTGACAAATTACTGAGCTGTCAATATTCTGCACATTGACAAAGGAATCATTCCTGGACAAGAACTGATGCTAAAGAAACCAAATGAATTCAAATTGTTTGCATTTGCCTAAGTTAGTAACTTTATACAGACATTTGCACAGCTATGAAAAGCATTGTTTTGGCTGCAGTTACATTTTATTTCTCTCCTTGCCCTTTTGATTTGTAGACAACACAAAGATGCAAAAATATAGCCCAGATTTCATTAGAAGTCACAGCTAATAGGCATTTATTTCACCTTTTGTACAATACTGGGGCAATGCCAAATAGTTGTCAGTGATGTTGGTTCATGATATACCAGTTTTTACATTCCACTTCATTTATTTATTGTTTATATACTTTCCTAAAAAACTAAACTGTCATCTTCCTTGGTTAAAAATATTTTTGCATATTTCATACTGTTATAAAAATAGTTTTTTTGACAGAAGCTCATGATATTAAAGCAAAAAATAAAAATAAAAATGCAGGAATATATAGGTCAGATGTAATTTTTCTGTGTGTATGTGGAGGGGGGTTGCTTAATAATGAGGTAAGAGTGGATGGACTCCATGACCCTATGATTATATCATGTCCTTTTTGGGAAAAACACTTTCCTTTGTAATTTGACCTTCTGTCAGTCCCTTGTGAGGAAAAGACTATAAAAGTGGAAAGTGAATTGGTTTCTAATCGTAAACCTGATGTTACCTGAAGACCTGTATGTTGGGATGTGGTTTAAGCATTTTGTAAATCCAGCAAAAGCTTTTGTGCAGTTTCTCAGGTATAAGGTAATAGCAAATAGTGTATATAGAATGCTGATCAGTTTAAACTTTCCTTTGGCAATATTCTTGATGTGAATATATAGTAAGACACTGATCCCTTGAATATAATGTTATATGCTCATTGGATGCTTTGAAGCAGTTATAATCAGAGGGTAATTTACATGTTTCTTGACTGCAGTGATTTTAAAACCTCAATCCTAGCTTTGTATAAAGTAGACTTCTGCTGTGTCTTTGAAATATGAATTTCCTATTGAAATCAAGAAGAAGGATATTTCAGTATGGTAATTTTTGTCCAGCTGAGAAAAATATTTTTTATCTCAACTAAACAAGATCAATTTGGGATTTTTCATGTGAAAATGCTCCTTGTAGTATGTCAATACTCTTAGTAGCTCTTTAAGCATACTTATAAATTTTCTTACAGTATTCTTAATTTAGAAAATAATTACAAGTCTACTTCCCTATAAAAATTGCTCCAATTAATTGTTTTTAAAATGTGGAAACAAATGAAACACAAAATATATAGCAAAATAACAAAAATGATACATTGAATAAAATACGATTACATGACTAATGTGTAAAGGAGTGCATACTATAGACCTTAAACATTGTACCTGCTATACATAACTGTCATAGGAAAATCTAATTATTTTCTCGTATCTAATTTTCTCCAAATCTAAGGCAGAGTTTTAAGGCACTTAATTACAAACATACATCAACATATACATACATATATAAACACATAAATTACTTTGCATGCGTGTAATGAACTAAAAAAGTTTCATTCATAGTTGCCTTTGTTACCTTCAGGACAAGCAAATTAACAAGTAAACCTTTTTTTTTTGATAGTTATGAAAGTTACACAGATGTTATAAAGAGAATTTTATAATGAGTTCGTCTTTTGCAAAATATTCCTTAGCTGCAAATATTACTTAGGCTAACACTTTTCTCCCTCTTGCTCTCTTTTAACCTTATGTGTCTTAGTCTGCACTTACATCCTAAGTACTGTTACTTTTGAAGGAACCTATGTGAACTGATGTGAAGGTTGTATGTAAGAAAATGTAATTTCTCAGTTTAAATCTGTTCAGCCAAATGAGATATCATTTCGGTTTTCAGGATACCAGTTAAACAGTCAGTGCTTGAATACGTTTGTATGTGTGTGTGTGTCTGTGAGTCTGTGTGTATATATGTAGGTACACTTATATATAGGATCAGGAAATGGAACCTAAATACTCTTTTTGCAACAGAAAAAGCTTTAGAAAGTCTTATTTCCTCTGGCTCTCCAGGGATTCTTGGAAAATTTATCCTAGGTGGAAAGAATTTAGGAAGACGAAACTATGCCATTCCCATTGTTGCCACTTTCATGTTTGAATACAATTTATTGTGTGTTTAGGACTCCCTCCAGCATGTAAATTCTATAAGGCAATGAAGAATATTGAATGGGTATTGATTTCCATGCCCTAACAAGCCTATTACCAGTGGGTTGTCTTTAAAAACATATACCAATGAAAGGGAATTCTAGTCCATGCTTTTCAAGAATTTGGTGGTTGCCATAGATTCTATATGAATTCTCAACATTTTAGAAGGCCAAACATAGAATTGCTAATTGTTTAGTGGAATTTACTAAGACAGCACTATGTGCTTGTGGAATTTACTAAGACCTGTCTAGCTAGTGCCTTTTTCTGCCTTTGAAAGTTGTTCATTGAAATTCTAAAGTTCTGAAAATATCTTTTTGCCTCAAGCAACTTCTGCCTATGCCTTTGAACGGTTAGTGTTGGAAGGGACCTTAAAGATCACCTAGTTCCAACCCCCTGCCATGAGCAGGGACAACTTCCACTAGATCAGGTTGCTCAAAGACTCATCCAACCAGGCTTTGCACACTTCCAGGGAGGAGACATCCACAGCTTTTCTGGGATACCTGTTCCAGTGTCTGACCACCCTCACAGTGAATAATATCTGATCTAAATCTACCCTCTTCCAGTTTAAAGCCATTTCTCCTTGTTCTGTCACTAACTGCCCTTATAAAAAGTCTCTCCCCAGCTTTTTTGTAGGCCCCCTTCAGGTATTGGAAGGCCACTACAAGATCTCCCCAGAGCCTTCTCTTCTTCAGGCTGAACAGCCCCAACTCTCTCAGCCTGTCCTCATAAGAGACATACTCCAGCCCTCTAATCATCCTCACAGCCCTCCTCCGGTCTCACTCCAGTAGGTCCATGTCCTTCTTACGTTGGGGGCCCCAGAACTGGACACAGTACTCCAGGTGAAGTCTCAGGACAGCAGTGTAGAGGGGGAGAATCATCTCCCTTGGCCTGCTGTCCATGCTTCTCTTGATGCAGCCCAGGATACAGTTGGCCTTCTGGGACACAAGTGCACTGCACATTGCTGGATCACACTGAGAATCTCTCCAGGGCTGTTTTCAATCCATTCTCTGCCCAGCCTGTATTTCTACTTGGGATTGACCTAACCAAGGTGCAGGAATTTGCACTTGGCCTTGTTGAACTTCATGAGGTTAGCACAGGCCCACCTCTCAAGCCTGTCAAGGTCCCTCTGGATGGTATCTCTTCCCTCCAGCATGCTGACCAAACCACATAACATGTCAACGGAACCACATCTTGATATCGTCAAACTTCCTGAGGGTGCACTCAATTCCATGTTGCCGACAAAGATGTTAACCAACCCTGGTCCCAATACCGACCCCTGAGGGATGCCACTTGTCACCCATCTCCACTCGGACACTGAGCCATTGACTGTGACTCTTTGAGTGTTACCATCCAGACAATTTCTTATCCACCGAGTGGTCCATCTATCTACTCCATGCCTCTCCAACTTAGAGACAAGGATGTTGTGTGGGACAGTGTCAAATGTCTTGCACAAGTCCAGGTAGATTACATCAGTTGCTTTTCCTTTATCCACCAGTGCTGTAACCTTGTCATATAAGGCCACCAAAGTATTCAGGCATGATTTTCCCTTTGTGAAGCCTTGTTGGCTGTAACCAGTCACCTCCTCACTTCTCATGTGTCTTAGCATAGTTTCCAGGAAAATCTGCTCCATGATCTTGCAAAGCACAGAGGTGAGACTGACTGACCTGTAGCTCCCTGTATCTTCCTTGTTTCCCTTTTTAAAAATGGGGGTTAAGTTTCCCCTTTTCCAGCCCATGGGAACTTCATCAGACTGCCACAACTTCTCAAATATGACGGATAGTGGCTTGGCAACTTCATCCACCAGTTCTGTTAGGACCCACAGATGCACCTCATCAGTTCCCATGGCCTTGTGCACCTTCAGGTTCCTCAGATGGTCTCGAACTCGGTCTTCTCTTACAGTGGGCAGCTCTTCATTCTCCCAGTCCCTCCCTCTGCCTTCTGCAACTCGGGGTATGACTCAAGCACTTCTTGGTGAAGACTGAGGCAAATAAGTTGTTGAATACCTCAACCTTCTTCATATCCCAGGTCACCAGGTCTCCTGTTCCTTTCCAGAGAGGGCTTCCATTTTCCCTAGTCTTTATTTTATCCCTGACATAAGTATAAAAGCTTTTCTGGTTGGCCTTGATGTCCCTGACTAGATTTAATTCTGTCAGGGCTTTAGCTTTTCTAACCTAATCCCTGGATGCTGGGACAATTTCCCTGTATTCATCCCAGGCTACCTGTCTTTGTTTCTACCCTCTGTAGGCTTCCTTTTTGTCTTTGAATTTGTCCAGGAGCTCCTTGTCTATCCATGCAGACCTCCTGGGGTTTTTGCTTGACTTCCTCTTTGTTGGGATGCATCGCTCCTTGGCTTGGAGAAGGCGCTCCTTGAATTTAGTATCTCTGTGACCAGTTAAAACCGAAAGAGTACATTTAATACCTCCAAACTTTGTAAAAGACATTTGGAATACCACTTTTACATTGGACTTTAGTGTTGCTGCCTTTTCAGGAGTCACAAATTAGGTTATTTCAGACAGTTATGAAAATGAACTTTTTCATAATTTCCTGCAAGTACAAAAATAATTTCCACAAATGTACAGGGTTCATAATAAAAATTTACAAACTTAAGTCATTCCCTGTTTTAGGTGTAAAACAAATGCGTAGGGTTTTTGCAAGTAATTCAAAAAGAGAGAAAATAATAACTTGTAATATCTTTGTAGTCTGGCCACAGATATATAGATGTTTGGGGAGTTTCAACAGGATCATTTTGAAATTCAAAGCAAAATTATTAATGCTGTATCTTTTCTGAAATTTTAAAGTTTTCCTGGATTTCAAGATTTCAGGTAATAGCGATGATTTTATATATACATGTATACAGATGACATATATAAGCACACAAACAATTTAGTAGAAGTATACACAATTGTCTTAAATAGCATCTATAGAACACATTACTTTTAAGGCCTTTAAAGAGAGAAAGCTTTTCATGTCACTGATATAGCTACAGTGACTAAAGGTAATTCAAGGTAGTTATGTGGACTCATCTCAAGTTAAACCAGGTAATCTGGTATACAGGATTTTCTTTTCCCTTTTCTGTCATAGAACATGTGGAAAGAATTCTCAACATTTGATATTATGACTACCATTCAAAAGTAGTCAGAAAAGGTGAGACAATTCAACTTCTGTTTTAATACCTTTACTGTCAAGATAAAACATAGGAATGGAGCTAACAGTAATGTATTAAATATTATTGCTTAAATCTGTCTACTACAGCCCTCTCAGAGATAACAGGGTCCTGTAGATGGGTCTCCTGGAGCTTTTTCTTATCCAGCTTCACAATAGTTAACATGATGAGACTCATAATAACAAGAATACCCACCTCAGATTTTTTATTAAGTAAACACATTTTATGCTCTTTTCTATTCTAAGTGATATTAGGCTTATATATATATATATAAAACTATATATCTAAAACAAGAAGTTAGCAGCTCTAAGAAAAAATACATATATTCAGGTATAGTTTTATGTTTTATAATACTGTTGTGACAGAAATTTGTACTGGAAGAGCTCAGAACAAATATAGTTTCTCTCAAAATTCAGCTAGTTCATTATTAGGTAACAGAGTATAGTGCTATATAATAATGGTTCTAAATCCTGCATTCCCTACTAAAGATTAATATTATTTAGGGTTTTTATCAGCAGGACATTTTAAGTAATAACAGAATAACTCACTGGGGAGTTAGAGCGGTTTACAGTTGGAAGGCTTGTTGAAAACAATGCCTCCTTTTCAAAAAGTAGTACCATGGGAACTAACTTTACTGCTCTTTAACCATAAAATTAACATTCCATCACATAATTTGGCAGTGTTATAGGGTTGTAGCAGTACTGCTGCTTCCCATTTCCAGATGGAGTACGACTGTGAACAGTTACTACTGTCTGTTCTGAAGCACAGAGAGATGACAAATGAGAAACAACTATCTCATTTTCTCTTCAGTAGTATAACAAGAGATACTGAATGAAACTGGAGATGGCAAGCCCCCCCAAAATACAACTCCTAAACTTTTAGTTCATTTTTTCTTATACTGTAATTTCTGTCTCAAAAAAATAACAGTAATGTATATAGTGTGTTTCTCTCCCTCTGTATATTAAATGTACAGAGAATACCTCACTGGTCTCAGGAAAATAATTTGAAACAATTCTATTGTATCAGATACACTGCATTTACATAGCTCATTTTTTCAAAGCTCAATGCCACTACCAGATAAATAGGAACACTTATGTTAATTAAAGCTATGGGGAAAATGAGTCCCAAGGGGGCTTTGGATCAAAGGAATTTTATAAGCAGCTGGGTATAATTTCCCTCGTCATCCATTGTACCTTTAAACATTGAAACAGAAAATGTCTTTTAACAAATACACACAAATTAACAATAGAATTAAATTACAGATATAAAACCCCAGATTTCCTTCACATAAATTCAGAAATTTTAATGAGATATGAATTAGACAATGATTGCACCAAAATAATCTTGTCATGGTGTGTGTTTCCTCTGACTTTAATAATAGCTGGGGGAAGGCTACAAAATACAGTTAAATTTGCAAAATTCATTGGACTGAACCCAGACTGCAGTACTGATTTACAAAATCTGGCTTATTCTCTTTCAATAAGTATGATTTTTTCCAGTTGAATTGTATAGAGCAAAACATAGTATCCCTTTTTTCATCTTTAAGGCAGAATGTTATAACAAACTTCTAAATTTCTCTGATGCCCATATGCCAAACTGCATAGATAAGGGAAACAGCATTCCAATATATAATTTACTTCTTATCGAACAGTATTTTTGCCATCCACAGGCAATTATTTAAAAATGTTTCTGTCAAGCATCTTGAATGTTATCATAAGAGTATGAAACCAAGGCTATTACAAGGTATAAGTAAATCTGATAATAGAATTTAAATTATAGTTTACTTTATGAACTATTTTGGCAGATTACCTACTTTTGTTTATATTTTTAAATGAAGGTTGTGTGAAAAAAACTGTGACTTAGAACTAAGAAAAAATCCTATGAGCTATGTGAGCCTATAAGCAGCAATAAGGAACACATAGTCTCTGATCTCAGGCTCTTACAGAAGCCAAGTTCAATTGGCTAAACAGACCCTATAAAGACTCAATCTTTTTTTCTTTAATGCAAGGAGAACAGTCTTATTTAAAAGTTTTGATAAAATTGTGATCACTTAACAGTCTGAAACAGAAATAAAGAGCAAGTATAATAACTGTTTATATGCACTATTTGAAGAGTAGTAAGAATGTATATTTGTTTGTATTTTCTCATTTTCTGTTATTTGATTTGTAAATTAGTCCTTTGTTTAAAAAAAAAAAAATCAAGGGGAGAAAAGTTATTTAAATATGTTATGGTCTTTTTTTTCTGTTAATGGGATTTTTTTTTTCTAGATTTGCTGTAAAGAACAGTTTCATTGTCATTGCCAAGGGAGAATGTTATCAATATGGTAAAATAACACACATACATAAAAGTTATGCACTAGAGCCTTTTTCTTCTTTTTTTGTTTCTGTTTTTGTTTTTGTTTTTGTTTTCTTCCCTCTCCTTTTTTTTTTTTTTTTCCTAGTGGCTTTTTACCAATGGCAGAAAAATGACAGACTTCTCTTGCATTTCAAATCTTCAAAGATCTTCAAATTTAGAGTCTTGGTGGAAGCATGTGCTTTGCTAGTTTGAGTCTTCTTTTTTTGCCTTACTTCTGTCAGAAAGATATTTGGGTTTATTTCAGCTAAACTTAATGTCTTTTTAGAAGTAGTGTGACTGAATAATGTTCTCTATTGAGAAAAACTAATTTGTAGAAGTATTTGAGATTAATACTGATAGGACTTCATATGTAAAGAACTAATCACAGAGTCTTCAGTGAGGGCAGTAAAGTCGTATATATTGCCTATAGTTGTTACTGATAGACTTCATATTGAACTGACAATATTATATTGAGTTGCATATAACTTCAAGAGATCTCTACCGTGAGACCATGCAGTACTTTTCAAGGCATTGGAAATGGGCAATGTTAGTTTAAAACTATAATATGACTGGTATCCCCTCACTACCAAACTACTAGTATTATTGAAAAATTTGTATGTGATAACTGTTTTTTTTTCACTTGTTGTTGGTATGTTTTCCATATTACTGCTTTTATTCTGTAAAGACTTCTGTGACACATATACCTGCTCAGTGTTCAGATGGGGAAAATTTAAAATGCCTAATTTCCATGTTTAAAGTCAGTCTCTATGAGTACTTACTTGTAGTGAGTTTGACCTTGGGTGGCTACCAGAGACTCCCACCCAGATGCTGTCTCACTCCACCTCCTCAACAGGACAGGGAAAAAAAAAATAAAATTAAAAAGCTCAGGGGTCAAGATAAAGACAAGGAGAATGCTCAACGGTTACCAACATGTGCAAAACAGATTCAACCTGGGAAATATTTATTTAATTTAATGTTAATTGTTAATTAAAAAAATGTACAGATATTTTCTCTGTTGCCCAAGGTATAATGGGAGGTAAGTAGGTATTCAGAAGTAGACAAAGTACTACCAAGAAATAGAGTGCTGAGACACCTAAGGTGTTGACACTTGTCCACAAAAATTTTTCCACACTTCCTTTTGAATCTCGGACTTTGTGCATTCTGAATTTGTTTGCATGGGTCCAAAAATAAAGTAAAGAGATAAATTCTTATGTCAGGTGTGACTAAAGACTCCAAAGTAACCTTCTGGTCATTTAGTTTACATTACAAAGTCAAATACACCAAGGAAAGCAGAAGTCAAAGATGGCTTATTCTCTTATCCCCTCCTACTGAAGATCTGACTTGTATGCCAATCAAGTTTTCCTCATCTGTCTCTAGGATGCTCATTTCTTGGAAGTACACTGTCTCAGTTTTTTTTTTAAAAAAAACAAGGTGGAGAAGCTTCTTAGAATGAAAAGATAACACTCATCACCCAAGGTTAATGTCTCATAGGTAGGTTTGTTTGTTTGTTTGATTGTTTTTATGAACCAATGGATCAGTGCACTAGATCATCACAAGAACAATGATATCAGGGAGACGTGATGTTGCCAATCTCTATTTTACTGTTATTTTGATGCATGTGAGATGGAAGCTCCTTTGCATTACTTAATATGAGATTAAAGGTTAACCATAACCTCTGTACACCTCAAAGTTTTTAAAACGCTGAAAGTCCAGACTATTCTGAGCTCCAAATACTCAGACCCAATTAATAGCCAATTTGGTTCTATGCCATGGTTAGATAACTTCAAGCAAAAGGAATTTCACATATCACTAGGTCTGGGCATTCTTACTCTGTAAGAATAATCAATGATGGATACTGCAGTGTTGGACATCACAACTTCTAAGTCTTCTCTGACAATACTTTTTAATCTGTATCATAGTGTCTTGTCTGTGAAAAACCTGAACTCTCAGAATTTTTAATAAGGAGGATTAGCATTCTCAATGAAGTCTTTTCTCAATACGTACCAGCTGTTACAATAGATCATCTTCAGTTCTTGGAAGTATTTCAATGTTGGTTCCAAGCCTAAATGCAAGTAGTTCTGCAAGTGCTTTGCACAGCGCTGTAAGTTTCAAAAGGCATAGTCATTTTCTAGGGAAAAAAATATTTTAGATGGGTATTTCACTAAATCAGTTTTCTCTGTTTGCATATTATTATTTTTTCTGCCTTGTGAATCACTTCATTCATTCATTATAAATACCATCTTCAGGCTGTTCTCTAATATTTTTACATTGGATCAATATTTTCTTAGACTCAAACTATCCGTGCTTTATGTAAAAAGAACACAAGAAACTTAGCTTATTGCTTGAGTACAATAAGAGTCTCCCAACAATGAGAGGAATTAATGCATATTAAACAAATAAATAAAATCCAGACAAAACTCAAAGTGTTGGTAACCAGCTAAATCAATATACTCTAAACTTTTTCTAAGGAAAAGTTAACATAATAAGCAGCCTACATCAAGATTACCTGTAACCCGTTGCTTACATTTTACCTACTGGATTTTACACTGACCAAAATTAATAACTCACAGATATAATTGTGAGTGGCCAATGAACTTCGTACTTGTTCCTGTTGCTATACTACATTAACTTCTCTGTTCTTTTCAATAGACGACATGCACTGCTTTTAAGTACAAAAAGGATCATTACAAGGAATAGAGGAAAAGGAAGGAAAAGGAAATGTGGAGTTAGGAAAGACATTAACCTGTTGGAGCATTTCCAGAGAAGGGACATAGAATTGATCAGAGGGATGGAATACCTCTCCTACGAGGAAAGGCTGAGAGAGGAGTTGAGGTTATTCAGCATGGAGAAGAAAAGGCTCTGGGGATATCTTATTGAGACTTTCAGTATCTAAAGGGGGCCTATAAGAAAGATGAAGACAAACTTTTTAGCAGGGCCTTTAGTGATAGGACAAGCAGTAATAGTTTTAAACTAAAAGAGGGCAGTTTTAGAATAGATATAAAGAAGAAATTTTTTAGACTGAGGTTGGTGAGACACTGAAACATGTTGTCCAGAGAGGTTGTAGAAGCCTCATCCCTGGAAACACTCAAGGTCAGGTTGGACAGGGCTCTGAGCAACCTGATCTACTTGAAGATGTCCTTGATCATTGCAGAGGGTTTGGACTAGATAACCTTTAAAGGTCCCTTCTAACCCAAATTATTCTGTGTTCCTATGATACCACTGACATGGACAAATTCACAATATTAGAACCCACTTTAGCTTGTAGTGAAAGCATCATAAGAAGCAATTATGTAGTAGGGGTGTTATTAGTAGTAAGAGTAGTAGAAGTATAGATGTTAGTAAAGTAAAATGCTGTTGGCCAAGAAGACCTGTATCAGAAATAATGTGGCCAGCAGGAGCAGGGAAGTGATCATGCCCCTGTGCTCAGCACTGGTGAGGTCGCACCTTGAGAGTTGTGTTCAGTTTAGGGCACCTCACTGCAAGAAGATTTGCATTGAGCATTGATTTACATTGATTTGCTGGAGCATGTGCAAAGATGGGCAACAAAGCTGGTGAATGGCCTGGAGAATAAGTCTTTATGAGGAGCGGCTGAGGGAACTGGGATTGTTTAGTCTGGAGGAGGCTGAGGGGAGACCTTATTGCTCTCTTTACAACTACCTGAAAGGAGGTTATAGTGAGGTGAGTCTCAGTCTCTTCTCCCTAATAACAAGTGATAGGACAAGAAGGAATACCCTTAAGTTGTGCCAGGGGAGGTTTAGGTTGGATATTAGGAAAAAATTCTTCACTGAAAGGGTTGTCAAGTATTTGAACAGGCTGCCCAGGGAAGTGGTTGAGTCACCATCCATGGAGGTACTTAAAAGATGTGTAGATATGGTCCTTAGGGGCATGGTTTAGTGATGGACTTGGCAGTGTTAGGTTTTCAGTTGGACTTGATGATCTTGAAGGTCTTTTCCAACCAAAACCATTCTAGGATTCTATGATTCTACAAAAAGCGCTAGTAGTAGTAAAGTTCAAGTGTGAACTGTGCTAATCCATTCTAAAAGAAATCCACCCTAAGTAATTCTGTGCACCTGAGTTCTGCAGAAGCTGGTTAGCTCTAGTCTGGATAAAAGGTACTGAGATAATCTCATACTTTTTATATCTCATCTCAGATATATTTTAGCACCTTCAAGAACTAAAAAAATATGTGCAATACTTCATATTTGAAGTTTTTTTTTTTTTCATTTAAAAAAAAATGGGAACATGCACACAGCTGGACTTAATTAATCTTGCTGATTAAATGCTGAAGTAGTTTGCACTGAGTGATTATATTGTATGATTAAATATTTAAATACTAATTATTTTTTTGCTTTTTATTGTAGTAGAAAAGGCAGATTTAGCTCTTACTCAGACTGGATTATCTACATTGATGATCACTGTCTATCGTGGTTTTCTTTCATAAGAAATAAGGGGAAAAAAAGAAAGACAAACATTATTATATTGACACTAAATAATATCTTACTACTTGTGTTATTTTGTTTTGCTCAGAAACATTTTGCATAGGAATATGCAAATTTGTAACACTATACAGTACTGAACAGAAGCTGCTCTGGAATAAGCAAATTTATGTCTTTAAATTGCTCAAAATGGCATAAAGATTGTACTTTATTTCAAAATATATAGGGACCCAAAAGGACCCAACTATTACTAAGTAATAATAAATATATACATATACCCAAACTTTTAAATTAAAGTTTAAGCCTGCTGATATTTTTGTCATCTTAAGGACTGACAATTTTCATTGCCTCTTTGCAGCAAATGTTGCATATTTGAAGTTTATCATTCCTTTCCTTCACTAAACAAATCAATCTCTACCCATCTTCCATTACTGGCCACGTTTTCTAGGCCATTAATCTTTCTGCATTTTTTCCAATTAACTTATTTCAGCTAAACATGAAACATTTAAGCAGGCTGGTTTCATTGTCTACTTAAAGCTTCCATGGCACCTCAGATAGAAACCAGTCAAAGGAGTAGAATTTAGGAACCTTGGGCTCCTTCTCTACAGATTGTTTTCAGAAGTTAATTCAAAATAACAAATTTACTTTTTTGAAGTTTGAAAGTCTGAATGTCACTCCAAATGAAATAACATGGAGCTATTCATCAAATACTCACACAATGCAGATATACAATGCCACAGGGATTCTTCTGTAGTTTCTGGTTTAGGTAGAAGGATTTTTTTTTTTTTTTCTTTTTCCTAGTCCTTATATGAACCTACACTTCATTTTTGTACTTATTGTAGTATTCAACTCTAAAATTCTTCTGAGCAATGATTTAGCATTCTAAACTGCTTATGCTGTTACCTCGTCCAGTATATTACGTATGTTACTGAAGAGAGTTTATATATTTTCAAAGATATATGCAATTATAATGATTCAAAAATCTGATTTAGTTACAGGTAAAGGGTGGGGAAGAGATGAGAGAAAAATTACACAGATAACGCATTGTATTTAAAGTCACAATTTCAATTTTTTTTCAGAAGTAAATCAATGTCAGATGTATAAAATAAAGTCTTTATACCTCTGCCTCAGTACCTCCTTGCACACTGAATTAAAAACTAAAATTTCTTAGGTGATTCATGTAGTGTTCTACTCAATAACCAACTTGAAGTTCCCCATCAGAATACTTCTATGTTTAAAACATGCTTTTATGTATGAGTTCAATATATTGTAGGCATCAGAATTAATGTTAATAGGTATATAATGTTCAATGCTACTTGTATTTTTTATACCTTTCCTTATATTTCAATTGCTTAATATTTGATTATCTCAAAGAGACAAAATTACTGTATTAGTTCATATAAGTTCACATCAGAATCTTCTGTGATTAAAAGAAGCATTTTCAGATCACTCTTATTCTAACAAAATTTGAAATCCGTTTTCTGACCTTTTCGTAAGTGACTAAAGTTTTAAAAAAGAAAATGCCCAGTATAATACGCTAGTTATTTTTACGCCATTAAATCAATTCTTTTGCATACATGTAGAGGCCCAGTGACATCTGAGATAGATACCCTGCAGTGTTTTAGATACTCAGTGAAGGCCTAGCAGATACGGAAAAAAAAACCTATAAGAGACTGGTATTGCCTTGGGGTAGCAACTGAAGAACAGATGAGAGACAGACATCTAAAAGCATTGAATCAAATCTATTCAGTTATACTGTAAATAAACACTTGATACATGTAGAAAATGTGTCAGTAGCTTCACTGTAGGAGCACAGAAAATTGTAAGAACTGATTGTTCAAGTTATGAGTTTTGATAAGTAAAAAATATCTTCAGTTCCCTTTCAGTACACATCAAATAACTTAAGATCTCATCATTATATGCACTTTTTTCACACATAAATGTGATTTCAGTGCATGCAGTATATTGTTCATACACGTGCTTACTCATGTAAGACAACTTACATGAGTAGAAGCTGCTCTGTTTCCAGGATAAACAAGATATATTAATATGCCGAATGACTACATAACTGCAGTGGATTAAATGACCAGCACCGAGATGTGTTCAGGCATCAGGCATCAGCTTTTTATTGAAGCTTTGCACTGCTTATATATCTTTTTTCCCTCCCCATGCCCCAAGCATGCGGCATTCTTTCACTTTTGATTTGTTACTGCTTATCAGACACACTGCAAACATGCACCTAAACAATTGACATGATTGGATAATTCCACTTGTCCACAAGCTATTCTTTTACTTCTAATTGGTTACTGATTGCAGCACACAAATCATCCTTTATCTTGTCTCATACACTTTCTTGCTTCTGTTATTCCACTTTGATGTTTATTTTATCTTCACTCAAGGTCAGGAATTAATTGCTCAAGGCTGACGCCACCTGCAGCTTTAGCTCTTAACTCACCAACACATAACAATTAAGTAACCACAGAATAGTACTTAAGTGATTGTTGCTTTGATTCAGAGAGTCAATCTGGTTTTTAATGGAGTGTTAACAAGGTCATTATTATATTCCGGAAAACAAAAATATCCTATCAAGTCAAACTGTAAATGGAAGAAGTTGCCTGTAGTTGCTTTGAAGCATTTAAAAAGAGACTACTGCTTCAAAGATGTCAGTGAAATTATGAAGACTTTAAATTAACTTTTTAAATTCATTTGTACTATGAAAGATAGTAAGAGAATTCCTATTACAAGGGTAGTGGTGCTGGTAAATAAGGAGGAAAGGACATACTGTTGAAGTAGTAGTAAATCATCAGGATCAGGTAGCAGCCACATACTGGAAGTATGAAGGACATGTAATTCAAAGCAAACCATATTTTAATGGAAACTTAATTGCTTATGCAATATATAGGTTCTTGCATTGTGCTTTATTACATGATTTTTTTTAGGTCAGTTCACGTTTTGTTTGTTGTCTTAAAAACATCATTAGGCATTACATAAACTTTTTACATATGTAATAGGAGCTGTCTGTACGTATGTGAGACACATTCAATAACCATGTTATCTCTGCTATTTTAAGCAAAATAAAAAGAGTAAATCCTACTCAAATTTTCGTCCCAGCTATATCAGTTCTTCACACTTTCCCCATAAATACTCTTTATCTCTGTCTCTAAATTGCTGTTCTCCTTAGTCTGTGTTTTTAAGCAGTCTTTCTCTTTTTGGATTGACAAGAACAGATGAACATAAACCACACTGTCAACCTAAAATCATACGTGAGTAGGATAACACTAGAAAAGTTGTATCACTTTTCCCTTTTTCCAGGATTTTTATAGGACTATAACATAACATTCTTCCCTTTCAAGGTAACCAAGAATGAAAACACATTTTGAATCATAAAATATACCTGTATGGTATATATCAAAGAAATGGATATACAGTTCAGGATTTCAAAATCTATGGACAACAAAACATACTTTAAGTATAATGTATAATTTCATCAGGTATATTATGCTTATCAGTTGGGATTTACTGCCTGAGTCAGAAGATGAAATAATGTGTATACTATTATTGTAAGATACCTGCAGGTTCCATGGTTTTTCACTTAAAATAATTACCTTGAATATTTTGTTCCTGAAGATCATAACAGATAACTTTTTTCTGCATTGTCAGGCCTTTTAGTTTTTTTAAACAAATAAAATATTATCTTAGTGTTAAAGATATCATGGCAAAGCAAGTCAAGACTTTCTACACATAAAGAACAGGAATTAACATAGGAATGTATAACCAAAGCTCTGATAAACTAAGGCTGGTGTTTCAATATCTCCTTTTTTTTTTCAGTCAGTGTGCTTACAGGAATTTACTTCAGGCCACAACATGATCTTAGGAAAAAAACATTTTTCTGCTGTGAAATTTCTTAAGTAAGTTATTTCTATTTTAAACTTGTAAGAAATATGCTGATTTATAACACTTTTACTGCTTAGCACTAAGTGGTTTTGATATTTAAAACTGAAATTTGGCAAATGAGTCATACATATGTCCTGACTGCTTGTAATTTGAGTTTAAAAAAGGATGTTATGCCTTGAGAAAAAGTAAAAAGTTTCTGAGAATGTTTTGGAGACTTTTTTCAGAAAGATTTGTATTACCTCCATTTATCATTATGAAAAATAGCGATTGGTTTCCCTTTGCACACCATTTGATCATTCCAAAAGGAAAAAAACCTCCTGACACCACATAAGTGTTTACACTTCCAGAAATGTCAGTGCTGCCATTGTAGTTGTCTTAAACTTATAGATAGATACAGATGTAGATATAAAATCAGATTATTTTTCCTAAATGCTGTGTAACGGAAACTCTTTGATTTCCTGGCAGATGTATTATTATGTGCCAGAACATTGCACTGGCAAAGTCTGCTAGTATTCAAAATATGTAATATATATTTTGATAGTTTAGCATCTCAATTTTTATGTCAACCTGATTCCCATATTAATTTTATACTAAAGACTGTACACAGTTTGAAAGGAAGTCTTTTGAAAAAGAAATATTTTGTACCCATGAAGAGCACAAAACTTTTAGTACAACAGTGAATACTGAAGGTGAGTCTGGCAACCACAAAAAGAATGGTCATTCTCATGACTAAAATATGGAGCGGTGCCTGCTGAGAACATGGTTCTGTCCCTCTCTCTGAACAGGTTCTATGAAATGTTGAAAAAGTCAGTGGAACTAAACCTTTCCTGCTAGTCACCCATGAGAAGGCATAGATACCATGATGAGCACCATCACAGATAAGTCCTGTGAGAACATGAGTAACTGACTGTCCAGAACAGAGCTAGAATAATGTAGGCTAAGCAAAGAAGGTAAAACATGTATATTGAATAGCTGTTTATGAAGGAAAATCCAACATGTTTTTGTATTGACTAAGGCAAAGCTCCACTTAGGTAACTTAAATGAGCAAACAATGTAAAAACTATGGACAGGAAGAATGCAAAGTTGGTTAATTGAAGAACAGAAAAAAAGTCATTGGCTCTGTAGTTTGACCATGTGACTTTTGGATTAAAAAGACAGTGGTACTGAGCTCTGAGCTTTACTCCCAGAACTAGTAATGAAATTTATGCTGAGGAGTGAGTTCACACAAATTTAGAAAGTTTGGAAAGAAATGGAGTGCAGGGTCTGTGGAAGGCCTGATTAGGCTAGAATTTTTCAATAAACTTAAGTTTTGTAGGGAGTGTTCCAACAAACTAGCAATATAGATCCAGCATATGCTATCTCTTCCTTTTCTCAGACTTTATATCCATTTATAGCATGTTATTAAATGCTTTTGATGGTAGACATAATTAAGTGCTGCAAATTCCATAGAACATGAAAAAATGCCACATTAGTAATCTCTTCTGGTGGTGTTACATTATTTACCTCCACTTAAGATGATGATTACTATGGCTGAGACAAAGTACTGTCTAATTATTTAATTTTTTTTGTGTGTGTGTGTGAAAAAATGAATTCTAAGAGATTTAACTCAAGACACATATTCAACATATAGACTCTTAAAATTAGAAAAACACAATGGAATGTAAATTTTAATTCTATATGGAATTAGCAGTCTTATTGAAGTAAAAAAATAAAAAAATAACAGTCCTGAGATTCAGTTTTATAAACCATTCTCTTTCATGTTAAATGACAATAATATATAAATGTTTCAAATCTGCCTAAGAAGTAAGTACATATTGAAATAAAACACTAAAAATTGTGTCACTGTTGATATATAAGCACTGTTTTTAAAAGAGAAATAAATTGCCTCTATGCAGAGCTTGAAATAATGATTAACTGAGTAAATTCAAAGTATTTTTAAAGCTGACGTTTTTGGTGCATCTCTTTTAGCTCCCAAAACATAGTAACAATTTCAACCTGATTAATTGTTACATAGAATTCTTAAAAAAATATAATAAAATAAAATTGATAATGCAGTCATCAAAAAGTAAAGCCCTGCAACTCCTCCTGTTTTTTCTGCTGTAAGGACTGTTTCATAGACACAGAGATTGAATAATATTTTGTCAAGACAAGTCTGCGTGACATTAATATTTTAAGGAACGCATATCTGTTATGTAAAATTGTACCCATGTTGCCTTCAAATGGCCACTAGTACCACTTATCACTAAAAATAATGGAAAAGCAACACTGTGAGAATACTTCATAGATGAATCTATCCTTATGTGTTGTGATTTAGCTGTTGTGATTTCCTCATGGAAATAGGATAACTACAAACCAAACAAAGTGCATGCAGAATTTTTTGTTTCCTCCAAGCAGACAATTTCTTATTAATTATCATTCAGGATCTTATTTTGCATAATTTATTTTCTGAATAGTCCAAGAACAGAAGCAAAATTAATAAAGAGGAAAACTTCTGCTTTGATGATGAATGGCAGTGACAAGACAGATTCCAGACACAAAACAAAATAACAATAGTTTGGGGTTCCTCAGAGGCATTCAGGAGAGAGTGTGCTATTGTGCTCATACTTCCCTTAAGCAAGCAGGTTAATTTATATTTTCCAGTCACATTGCATGAATAGACATTTTTTCCAAATTTCATACAAAGAGATATTTTTTAATGTTCTTTTTGTAGTTCATATCATTAAAAGGACTCACAGAATCTTAATACCTGATATATAGTGGAAACAGATATTGTTACAGGGGGAAGGAAAAAAAAACCAAAACGCACCACCAAAACCAAATAACTCACTTATGTATGTAGAAAGAATATTAATAAGTATAGAAACAGATACTGAAACTTCAGCTTAATAATCTCTGTTTCAATTATTCTGTCACCCTCCTCCTCAGCAAGATGGGGAGGGGAGAAAATAAGATGGAACAAAAAAAACCCAACAAATTTGTGGGTCGAGACAAAGGTAGTTTAATAGAAGCAAAGCAAAGCTGCACACACAGAAGCAAAATAACAAAATATTTATTCTCTACTTCTCATCAGCAGGCCATGTTTGGCCACTTCCTGGGAAGCAGGGTTTTCATACCCGTTGTGGTTCCCGGAGGACAAGCAGAAGTAACAAATGTCCTCCCTTCCCCCTCCTTTGCCCTTGCTTTCATTTCTGAGCAGACATCATATGGTATGGAATATCCCTTTGGTCCATTTGGGTCAGCTGTCCTGGCTGTGTCCCCTCCCAGGACCTTCCCCATCCCCAGCTTACTCGGGGGGAGTATGTTGGAGACACAGCCCTGATGCTGTGCTAGCACTGCTCACCAGTAACCAAAACACTGGTGAGTTATCAGCACCCCTCCAGCCACCAATACAAAACACATCACTCTGGTTTGCAAATTCATTGTTTATAAAAATTAAAGTTTATCAGATTTTGTAAACCAAAAATTACAGGTAAAATGAAATCTTTGTTATCCATGCTGTCATATATAGCATTTCAAAACTTTAAAAAGGTAGGTAAATAGAATGGAGTTAAATCTGTGAATTTCAGCTGAAATCTCTCCAAATGCAGGCAGAGATAGATCCTGTGTTTTAATTTGCCATGTTTCTTTAGGAAAGACTCTGCAATCTGACTTCAGAACATGAAGATAAAAATTCTATAAGTATAGTTAGCAGATATGAACAAACTTGCAGGGACAGCATCAGAATCAACTGGAATATATATCATAACTTGAAATGAAAGACATATAAAGTTTCTACTTATGTGGGTTTTTTGTTAGTTTGTTTTGTTTTACTTTGTTTTGTTTTGTTTTTTAAACATGGACTATTACAAAACCAAATTAAGGTCAATCAGAGTGCATTGAGATGTGTGTCTAACCTGGAGTCCAGTCTTCTGTGA
Source organism: Antrostomus carolinensis (assembly GCF_000700745.2). Taxonomy (NCBI): domain Eukaryota; kingdom Metazoa; phylum Chordata; class Aves; order Caprimulgiformes; family Caprimulgidae; genus Antrostomus; species Antrostomus carolinensis. The sequence goes on along the minus strand of NW_010307020.1, from coordinate 36,432 downwards.
ACTCTATACAGGATGACAATGACTATTGTTATCCCATTTTCCTAAAGATATGGAGCTGATACCATCATCCTGCATACAGTCTGCCTGTCACTAACTGTAGTATCCATTAACAACTTTGACTAAAGGAAGGCTTTTCAGCTGCATTCTTTGTAAAAATGAGAAAGGAATTAAAAATGAGGAGGAAGACCTATGAGTGTACAGAAAACAACGGATCAAGTGAAAAGCGTCAAAATGAGGTAATGTGTTCTTAAAATCAGAAAATTCAAAGAGGAAAAAGACTTACAAATGTGATAAAAGTCCAGCAGACCTGCGCACAGTCTTAAAGAACAAAACCAGCCAATCACGGAGCCAGAGTTAGGCCCCATTGGGTTGGAAGTTTAGGAAGCTTCTTGGTTGCTTATGAATACAAATTTTGAAAGTAAACATTTAAGTTCTTATTGACTGGACTGGTGAATAAATAAGTCCATGATGCTCTCGGAAAAGATTTTGTCATAGATAAAATAATTACTTATCATATTAACAAATGTTTAAGGTATTGATATTTGTAGCCTTATTTTACATAAAATGAACTGCAGTTTAGAAAATCCAGAATTAACAAAAATAGAGTGAGAAATTTTATGGGTTTTTCTGCCCCCCCCGCCCCTCCGCCCCTCCCCAATCTTGGACTTTGATCAGGGATGGAGTTATTCTGAAATTACTCTTGAAATTTTATTTGAATTACCTCTTTTCTTCCCTCTATTCTCATTACGTTTGCCAGGAAGAATAGTGTGAGAATCACTATATTCCTCATTCACACTCATGCTGGCAAGGTAATCACTACATGTGCAGTACAGGTTTTGCTGTATGAGACAACTGTGGTTAAGAAACTCAGGCACCCAAGTTAGTCAGACACACTGTTCCTCCTGAGGTCTTCAAAGACAATGACTTAGTTTCACCAATTCTACAAAAGAATTAAACATTTCCCATTCCAGTGTGATTTGGAGCTGGGCTTAGTGATAACACGCATGCTGTTCATGCTTAGTGTAAGAGAAAAACAAGTCACGGAAAGATGCTGGGGGTCATATTGCTTTAATGAAAAGATATTAAATTCTGATGGGAACAGATCTCAGTGTTCCCAAGGTAAGAGCTGCCCCCGGACATAATTAATTCATAGGTCTAGTTTTAAGGTGTTGGAGAAGGCAAACTGACTTTACTGTCTGATTTAAACATCTAGATCTTCCTTATAAATGAGATCCGACCCAAATAATTCCCCTTTAGTGACAAATAAATAATAGGAAATGTACCAACTAATCTCCATAATGATATTTAGCTGCTAAAATAAGGTTATGCTTAAGTCATTCTCTGTAGGCAATCAAGGTGTAGCATTTTATGATTTATATTGTTTTCTTGCTGCAGTTAAGATGTAACAAGACTGTTAAATCTCATCAGTTGTTTTAAAGAACAGGTTTTTTATGTCTTTTCCATTTTTCTTAAATATTATTTTCCTCATTAATGATTCATGCTCATTCTATGTAATCTTTTTGACTATGCAAAACACCTTGACTTTGTTTCTTGAGGGAATTATTCATAGGTACATCATTCAACTGAAACCAATAGTGAAAGATAACTGTACTGCTTCTAGTGTAAAACTTATGACTTATTTTTATTATCTTTTTTCTGGCACAAAACTAAAATAGTTGCATGGTGCTTTTCACATGTAGGCAAAAAGGAAGAAATCAATTGTCTCATGCCTAAAAACAATTAAAATAGTAATAAAAGACTGCTTTATTTTCTCATCTATATTTCACCTGCCTAGACTCAGAATGGTACATTCCTTCACCACAAATGGGTTGTGCATAATAAATTCTGTGCTTTTTTTGAAAGTATCTGATGAGATTTCAGAAATCTGAAGATTAGAGTTTCTAACAACGTATGAGGCTAAATGTGGTGACATTACTATTTGTCCACTTTACACAAATAATTTCTAATTAAGAAAAATTACAAGGTCAGGCAAAGCTCTGAACACAGGTATACAAACTTGCTTTGTTTTGGAATTTGAAAACAAATATTTTACTTCACAGTTTACATATTACTACTTCAGTTTTGGGCCCCTCACTACAAGAAAGACATTGTGGCATTGTAGCATGTCCAAAGGGCAACAAAGCTGGTGAAAAGTCCAGAGCACAAGTCTTACGAAGAGAGTTTGAGGGAAGTGGGGCTGTTTAGCCTAGAGAAAAGGAGGGTCAGGGAAGACCTTATTGCTCTCTCTACAACTACCTGAAAGGAGGTTGTAGTGAGGTGGGTCTTAGTCTATTCTCCCAAGTAAGAAGCAATAGGACAAGAGGTAATGGCCTCAAGTTATGCCAGGAGAGGTTTAGATTGGATATCAGGAAAAAAAATTCTTCACCAAAAGGGTTGTCCAACATTGGAATAGGCTGCCCAGTGAAATGCTTGAGTCACCATTCCTGGAGGTATTTAAAAGACATGTAGTTGTGGTGCTTAGGGATGTGGTTTAGTAGTGGACTTGTCAGTGATAGGTTTCAGTTGGACTCGGTGATCTTAAAGGTCTTTTCCAGCCAAAGTGATTCTGTGATTCTATATCTTTCAGAAAAACTGCTGACAGCTTACTGTTAGTGTGTAAAGGATTAGGTAAATCAATCCTAACAAGACATTTAGAAACAAAACTATTACTTCAAAGTTTGTTTTGGACACATAATAGTAACTTGAAAGATGTAATCATAGAATAATTTTTGTTCATCCTAAAACAGGCAACTAAGGTTACGTAAATCACCCTTTGGAAACGTTCTTATTTCAAGACCATCTGAAGTATCCAATTCAGATTTAAACATACAACCTTTGGACACCTAATATTAAACTAGATTATTCACTTTTTTGGACTACTAGTGCTGCAGCTGTGTAGCTCTACAAGGACATAGGAAAAAAAATGCCAGAAAGTGAGTGTAGTATGGCATTCAATAATTCATTGATAAGTAATCTTAGTATACACTAATTTATGCTATTTAACTCCAGCAAAATGTACAGCAAGCACCGTGTTTATGAGTTGTTCAGTGTACTTGTAATTACTGTGATATCCTGTTACAATGGAGATAAAATAATTGAACTAGTTACAGGTAGTGTGATTCCAGTAGCTAGGGATTTATTGTTTTCATCATTTAGTAAACAAAAACTATAGATAGCAGAATGTTATTCACTTCAGATGTCCACATAGTATTACTTGTTAAACTGAAAAATGCTGCAAAAATGATTTTGTTCCATTGTTCCTGAAATTATAAATATTCTTCTGTCTCATAGACAAGTTAGATCATATAATTATGAATAATATCAAACTGGAATATAGATAATCAGTATTATGTGGCTGTATTCTTTGTCTTCTTTTTATTTTCAGTTTTCAGTTTTTTTAATTGGTTGCAGAATTTTATAATTCTACAATTCTTGATTTCATATTTCTGGTTTTCCTATAATATTTAGCACTATAGTCAAGCTACATCATGTGCTTAAATGTGAGTTATTCACTTTAGTGTCTTGAGACTTATATCTTAGAAGAAACCAAATTGAACTGTGAAAATCCTTATTTCCACTGGGAATTTTATTTTTCGATTTTTAGCTATTCTTCCATCTGCCTTTCAGCAATTTTCTGTGCTTCAAGCATGAACAAGCAATATTAATCAAATTTCTAGTTTCTGTAAGGCACATTAAGATAGATTAAATGTACCTCAACTCACCTCTTTAGGAACTATGGATTTATTTAACTGATTCATTGTCTCACTCTCATCAAAAGTGAGCAACACCCAAAGCTATACACTGTGAAAAACATGGATTTTTCTAAAGTGGATATGGAAGTGAAAAGGAAAAGCAAACACGTGGGCACCGTATAGCTTTTTGCCAAAGGAGAGTCTGCTTTGACTTCCAAACTAGCAATCACTCAAAACCATTGCATTTTAGAGCTATAATTCAGTCAACATTGAATTTACTCACCAGGTAAGGTACCACAGTAGTGTAGTTAGTGCCTGTTCTTAAAAAACACTCCAAAGAATACAAAGCAAAAAGGGCAATCAGTTTGTGCTTTCTCTCTTCCTAGCTTTCAGTAAGTTACAGCAGAAAGAAATGGGAGTGTTGGCCTTTTCCTCCTCCCCATTCATATGGCAAGGTATTATCTTCTGCATTCAGGAGGTGACCAAAGTGTTTCTCACTTTACCCTGTTTCTCTTAACTGAGATTCACATTCCCTTTCTGTTATATCATTGTTCCTTAAACAGTTTACAACAGTTTTTGTTTTGTTTTGTTTTTTCTATTTTAACTTATAGGTAGTAAATATTATGAAGAAATAGCTTGAGATAGCACGTAATCTACATGAAAATAACCTTCCAACATAACTGCATTTCCATAGCTGCTACTAATTAGTGGTTATAATTACTCTTTTCTCAATGTTACATTTATGCAATATCCAGCAGAATAAGATGGTATGCTGAGGTATTATTTCCAACTAAAAATTGTTGGTCTCATATTACTATAGATCTTACTACTTATTATTAAAGGCAGTCATTACTTTTCCATATAGGGTGCGACTGATCACAGCTGTTGCAAAGAAAGCTGACTTTATCTCAACACAAAGGGGACCAGAGGGTGGCCTTTGAGATAAACAGCTATGTCTGTTGAGTGCATCAACTGACTGCACCACAGCTGAGTGAATCAACTAGTGGTATAAATGTTTCTCTCTGAATTTATTAAAGGAGTGTAAATAACCACCTGAGTTAGACAGAGCATCATGGAGGGGAGTGAATATATGTCCCAGCCCAACCAAGGGTACAAAAACTGAACAATAAAACAATTTTGGGCCTGAGAGGGCTTCAACACATGTATTCCTTCTCAGCAACTGGGGATACTGTTGTGTCATCACAGTGAACATATTTTAAAGATCAGTAATGGGGATCACATTGGGATTGTGACTGAATTGTGGATTGCAATTGCTCTGCTTCAAAAAATGCAACTTACACTTGTGATTTCAGTACGCTTTGCATCACTCTGCTAAATAAAAAATCCAAATGTGCCGAGAGGGATTCACCCATGGACTCCATACAAGATACAATGTGAATTCTATGGAGACTTTTATTACTGATTACATGATCACTTATATACTCTTAAACTGCTACTACACACACACATAAATTCTTAATTGGCTAAAAGCTACTGTTCACATGTCTGGCTACAATACTTGATTGGATAAATCCACCTGTTCATAAGGCATTCTTTTTACTTCTGACTAGCCACATAAGAAGTTTCTTTTCTTGTTTTTCTTGCATTCTTTATCACTCAAAATCAGGGCTTAATTGCCCAAGGCTGAAGCCGCTTGCAGCTTCAGCTCTTAAAGCACCAACAATTCCCTGTTTTTGTACGAAAAAGGTGTTGTTCACCATCTTCTGCAGGGCCCTCTGCATATTAGCATACTCAAATGATAAAAATATGTATGTTGTTATATTGGCAACTATATGAAGCATAAGATCAGAATTTTTTTTCAATTAAATTTACATATCCTTACAGACACCATGCCAGATGGTCATTCAACACTTTTTCTTTCATGTGAAAGAAAGCAAAAATGTGCAAAAATTTAAGATGTTGTTGTTTGAGTTTTCTTAAAGTAATGTGGAGTTTTCTGATGTTGAGGGCAGCACATCCCACAGGGTAGAGTTTCTCCAGAGATGTTTTTAAAAGATGTTTAAGAGATGTTTTTAAAATGTCAACAAAGAGAAGACAAGCACTTAGTATTTTATAAGCATTTCTGTGGTTCTTTCAACATATGGCATTATAAACAAATACAATTTTCTGACTTACTTTAGTGAAGGGACAGTGCTTTTAAATTATCTGAGCTAAAAAGGTCATTTTAACATTTACTTCTCTTTAGTTCAGAAACAAAATAGTGAGATGGAAAGAAAGAAGCTCTTTCATTTCCACAGCAGGGAAGTATCCTTTTTTTCTTTTTTTTTTTTTTTTTCCTTGAAGTATGCAGCAGTCCTGTTAAAGTTCATGTGAGGGACGGGTGCTGCATTTGGAACATTGTATTCTGTAGTGATGGAGGAAGGTATTGGATCAGATAACAGGTGAAAAACAATAATAATTCCCATGATCCAACTGAGAAATGGGGCTCATACCTGGCTCTTCTAAATGTAAGACACCAGACACTGCTTTTGCATAGCACTGTAGCCTGTCTTTAGCTCCAAGATCTTGTTCACACATTACAGCTGATTACCTAACGAAAGATCAAATTAGGTTTCATACATACTTGGAAACCACCACCCCCTATCTAATTGTGGAAGCCCCAAAATACAGTTCTGGATTGTGTTATCTCGATATAGCCTTCAGTATCAGAAGATTCTGTATTTCACTTCTTTCCTACATGTCCTGGTAACCTAACACCCAGAAGACCACCCTTATAAAGTGGGTTGTTGATGGACTGTTTTTGTTCTATTTTTTCCTTACCATTTCCTCCAAGGAAACCTCAATTACAATTTTATGTCTTTCTGTCCCCATTCTATGACTCTTCCTGCAGAAAATTCCGATAGTGGATGATAGATAGGAATCCTTATCCGGAGATCAAAGAGCTTTTCTGGTGACATTATTTCTCCACTAAGACAAGTCTTTTTATTGGTGAATTATCAAAAGTATAATATCATATTTAACCCTTAGAAGAGGTCATATGTTTAGCATATTCAAAATGGATCTTCTCATGTATCAGAAATACTGTGGCCAGCAGGACCAGGGCAGTGATTGGAACAGGCTGCCCAAGGAAGTGGTTGAGTCTCTGCGGGCATGTAAAAGACGTGTAGAAGTAGCAGTTAGGGACATGGTTTAGTGGTGGACTTGATAGTGCTAGGTTTGCAGTTGGACTTAATGATCTTGAGAGTCTTTTCCAACCTAAATGATTCTATGATTCTATGCTAGCCAGGGTTTTTAGTGGAGCAGTGACATTATTTTTCTTGACACTCATACAAATAACAGCAGTAGAAGTGAATGATAAAAAAGATCTAGTGCAATCTCTAAATATAGCTCTCTCAATAATTTTCACAATACCATGGTGCATTTCTCTGATGCCAAAATCTCTGCACTGTAGAATGGAAGCCTTTAAAAAAATGCAGTAAAGGAATTACATGCCATAAATGTATTCAAGAGGTCTATTTTGTATATTTTACAGGAACCTAAACATATTTCTAAAATCAAAACACAAAATTCTTATCAAGAAGCTAGGGGTTTTTTTTAGTGGTATTTTTAATAAACTGATGGTGTAATCATTAGAAAATGCATCTTCATCACACATTTTACAACTACTATTTTCAGCATTCTAAGAAGTGTAACATTGTTTCAAAATATAAAAATACATAAAAAAATAGTTTAAGACAAACAATATGTTTCCAGAAATTGAATTCTCTTCTCTGTAACTTACAATGTAAATCTCAACTGCAAACAAGCAAAAGGAAGAAGCACTCTACAAATATATTGGTATGTTAAGCAAAAGAAGAGAAAAAGTAAACATGCCCAATTTCTCTCCACTTCACACTTCCCATGAACTGAGAAGAGACAAAATCATAGCTTAACTTAAAATATGATTGGAGTAAAATCTATTTCTGGAAAGTTGACTAACTGCAGATACGTATGTAGAAAAAACAAACAAACCCTCTTTGTTTGCTTGTTTGTTTGTTTTAACAAAGTACTGAAGGCATTGATTTCCAAACCTTGGAAGAAAAAACTTGTGATAGTTTCACTCCTTTTCGTGTCTAAACTGGTATTTCTCTTTTCCTTTATAAAAATGATTGAAATTTCAACTTCCTCTTAATTTGCCTTTTTATTTTTTATTTTGTCTAAAATCAATAATGGTTTTTTTTAGACTAGTTCAGGAGTTGTGTATGCCAGGGTCTCAGACACAAATATCAAAGGACATTTGTTAGAAATGCTCTAGATGTATGATGAACTGGAAGAACAGGCAAATGTCTTAATCTGACCTTTGCTGCTGCTGCTATCCCTGAAAGGTTTCCACTCAAAGCAGGTGTCAAGGTCAGTAGTTAGAAATTGCAATGGGTGCAGTGAGACATTATTAGAAGGCAGAAAAAATCCATTTGAACTTCTGGAAGGAGTGGTGTTGTTTTTTACCACTACAACTCTACTATTTGTAAAGCTTTAGACATTTGTTGTTTTCTATCTTCATTGAAATAAAGGTGTGTCTGCTCTCCAGATCTCTTGCATGCAACTAACTCACACACAAGTGCATCTCTTGAGTCCTTTGAATGGCTCCAATGGAGTTAGTAGAATCACTTACAAAAGCAGCTTCTGGTCTGTGATAGTTCCTTAGGACTAGCTGTAGTCAGGACCCATTCACAAAGTGCTGTCACTGGTTAAAGGGCTCTAATTTGTACACCTGTAGCACATCTTCCACTTCAGTTTCATCAGGGGGACATTTTGTCAGGTTCATTCTGAGGCTTTTCCGTAATGTAAACTAAAGCACAGTGGGAGGGCAGAAATAGGAGATTCGTTTTAAAAATGCTCTGCTGATCTGAGATAACATGCTGTGATAGACTAAGCTTAGCATGTCTGTCTCAAACACCGCTTGGACACCATCCAAAATGAAACAAGAAGCCTGTGCAGCAACTTGCAATGTCCTGTACAGCAGCTTGCGTTTTCTACTCTGTAACAGAAGGCTTCTGTCCCTGCTCAAATACCAGGTCAACCAAAGGACACTCACATTATGGGGGCGCCCGATAAATAGCAACCCCCAAAAACCTGAGTGCATGCGCACGAGGACTGGGTGTAACACATGATCATTGTGTGCACACCCAAGATGCTTTGCTGTCATGGAAACCATGGTTAGAAAGAGGAATTTGGAAACCTGAAATAGACTATTTAAGAACCATTAAAACCTAAGATGGAACATGAAGGCATGGGATCTACAGACGTTACCACAGTGGTGACTATCTCTTGCTCAGCTATTTCTCTGCATTTTCCAACTATTTTCTTTCTCTCTCACTTCTATCCTCCTTGTTAGTTAATAAAGATTACAGGCTCTCCTGACCTGATATTTGACCTCGTTTGTGTCTTAATTCAGTTTCAGTGAGAATACACAAAGAATCCTTGGAACACCATCTTGGGTTTGTTTGGACTCTGATACATGCTGATGTGGATACAATTGATGAAAACCAAACCATGGTTTGGAATAAGTAGGTCAGTTGGGATCCATTAGACACAATAGGTATAATGTCATTTTAAGCAACTTCAACAATGTGCAGAAGAGACCAAGAGGGGATGGTGTGCCCACTTTTCACCTAACTTTCCCAGCTTCTGTTTGAAAAGTGGACTAAATAGTGACTGATTGTTCTTCTGATCAAAAACTAGAGGAATACATGATATAATGCTAACAGTATTTATACCAAAATTATGAATTAGTTTCTTCCAAATCATTCTAAGTTTAATGTTATAAATTCAGTGTTTAATTCCATGCATATGGATTGTTAGATTAGTTACAAAGAAGAAGGAAGGAAGAAATAATTTAAACTACTGAGAATGGAATTGGTTTCTGTGTTCATGGCATTATGATGTCTTGGCAAGACACAGATTCTACTTTTTTGGTAGCTGTGAATCAAGATTTTCTAATAAAACTTTGAATGGCTATTGCAGAGAATTAACAAAGACTCACCAGTAGGTAACTTACTGGAGTTCTGAAGAATATTTGGGGAAAAGTTCTTAGATTTTTTGATATCTTATTGTATTATCCATTAACAGAGCATTACAGCTACCTAAATCTCTGTCAATGTGTTTGGTTTCATGGTTTCATGCTTATTCAAGTCAATGACAGAGCTCCCACTGTAGAGTCAGTCAGAATCAGGTTCCTAAAGAATAGAAATGCATTTTTTAAATAAATTCTACCTCTATGACTAATTCTGATATTTGATGTCTTTGCAGTTATTTAATAAAAATGAGATGTTCACAGCAACCGAAACTCAGAAAATATTAAATATTAGAACATATAAGAGCTATTCTTTCTGATTTATATTTCTTGTTGTTGAAGAAAGGGAAAATAAAATTCACTGTGACAAAGAAAGTTTCTCATATTCTGAGACCAACAACAGTCAAAAGGTTGGACAGTCCCACATCTCTAAATATGAACCATTTCCTATTTCAAGTAATTGGAAAAAGCTAGAAGTGTTTTCTGTAATCAAAAGTATGTCACATCCAACTAAGAAACTGTGGAAACAAAGTTATCCAGTGGACTCAATAAAAATTTATTTGCTATTTTCCATTTGCATTCATTTCTTATTATGTTTAGTACATGTATATGTCTTGCAAATTGATCTATACATTTGACAATACTATATTTTTTATTCTAATCACTCGGTAAAATGTCTACATTATTTATTATATTGAATATTTAATTCTCTGATAAGCCAAAAGGTCTAGTAAATCCTTTCTCCCAATATGGACTGAAGCTTTCAAAGAATGACTGACCTTGCTAGACCTAAACCATAAGGGTTTTTTCTTGTTGGTGTTCACCTATGGTAAACTAATTTTCTGATTATACATTAATTTTTCTGTGGTTCTATATAGCACTAAAGGGAGCTGATTTTCTTGTTTGTTTTCTGGGTAGCAGACATCACCTAATAGAACAGTTAAAAGTACTGCTATCACTGGTGAACTCCCATGTCTTCAAGTATTCAACAAGAACACAACTGCATCACTCAGTGACATAAAATCAAACATTCATTTAGTTAGTGAGATGACTGTTGGGGATGGATAGCAAGCTCCATTCAACACACATACGCATACATGTTTGTACCTGTTCACATTAGGATCATAGGATAAATCAAGCTGGAACCTCACAACATATAAATCCAACTACCTGCTTTAAGCAGGCCCACCTATGAGGTCAGACTTCAAAGAATGAAATAAAGCAGGAAATTATAAATGCTATGAAAAGAAGAGGTGATTAGGAAATACTAAATTTCCTCTACGGGAGACTGTTTTAAAATATATATAACAGTCAAAGAGCAAATTCAAGAAATATATGTAAAATAACATTCAAAAAACTTAACACTCTAAATGTCTCTCTTTTCCACTGTTACATATCATGAAAACAAAGCACTACTTCGTTTTGACATTTTTTTTTTTTTTTGGAGGGAAGGGGGCAAGGGGTTAAAGTTATGTGAATGGTTCCTAAACAAAGTGAAAACCCTCACAGCTGTGTGGATTGCTTAGCTGAGTATTTGTACATTTGGAAGGACTGAAATGAATATTAAATAATAGATAAAGAGCTTTAACTCACTGTTTTTGAATAAGTATTTATGTGAAGTATCTGTGGAATAGAATACTAGATTCTTCAACTATAGCTTGTCTTCTTTAGAATTTCAATTTAAATGAGCTATATTATATACTTAAATTTTGTCTTTAATTCTATTTTTTTCTTAATTTAATCAGCTTATATAAAGTAGTCAGAAGAAACAGAAGTAATAAGAAATATTACTAAAATAAGAAAAAAAGAGGAACTCCAAAGATTTTTTAATTATTATTTTATTATGGTTTTTGCTGTTATTATAGGAAGTTGGGCTGTATGTAATCAGGACAGTGTTGATATTATTTAAAAGATATGAACTGTACAATGCAAAAAAAATATGCAGTTTATACATATTAATACTTCTCTTCAGTTTCTAATAAAAGAAAAAATAAGCAAATAAGATATTAAATTACTTTGGCCAATAAGTATGAATAAGTACTCTGATGTGTTGACATAATTTAATGGTCTCTAGCATTTAGTCCTGATGAACCAGAATATGTCACTTTACCCTTATAACTACTTAGGTATATCCTCCAGAATACAAGTTTTTCAAGATTAATTATTCTATCTCATGAATTGTCTAGACATAGTGCTTAGGGACATAGTGCCTTAGTTGGGGACTTGTCAGTGTTAGGTTAATGATTGAATTCAATGGATTCAATGGATTCAATGATTCTAAATTTGGGGGTTTTTTGTTTTGTTTTGTTTTGTTTTCCTAATCTAGACAATTCTGTGTATGGCAGAATATCCACAGATCTTCATTCCTTTACAACAGTTCCAAATTACCTACAAGTGGGGTACAGGATATAGAGTGACATGTGAAACATAGAAGTGGGGTATGGAATGTTTTCAGAGCTCTTTTAATGTATATAAGATAAGCATGGATTTCAGTCACACTTCATCTTTATTAATTTAACTGTCTATATATTTAGGCATATAGGCTAAAATAAAAATCTTGACTTCTTCCACAGTCAGTGCAGAGTTGGATCTTTTAAAGGATGCTTTACACTAAGGTTTTTTATTCAGCTGTTTTAGAATAGGGTTAAATACCTTCTGCAGATATGACTCTCTCCACTGACTGGAAAGTTGGGACTAGTTGGAACTAAATGGCTGCATTTCTGTGCCTGAAAAAGATTAAGATTAATTGCATCTTTAATCTGTTGTACTCTAATCTATGGTTCTCATCTGTTTGTTTCATGCAATGATTACACTGAATATTTTATATTAGTTCCAAAACCATAAATTTAAGGTAATATTTCAATAATTTCAGCAGTACTTGCATGAAGCAGAATTTGCTATATGGGTATTATTGTTCATTTCTACTTCTCTCCATATTTACCTACTCCACAGCAATAAAGGTAACATTATTGATAGGTGAGTGTGTTACTAGATATTTCATTATATCATTAAAGATTGAATGAGTCAATATTTTGTTGCCTAGTCTAGTACATTTTAATGAAATTAATTTAAAGCTTCTTTCATCATTACAGACATATTCCTCCTCATCTCAGCAGATGAGCAATAAAACACATTTTATTCTCGTTCTTTTATGTACACAGGAGTTAATTATGCATTATTTTATTAATATGGTAACTGTGTAGCTTATTTTAAGATTTCCCATAGTATCTGTTAAAAAGTCATCTGATAATCATCACTGATTTGCACAATGTAGTAAAGGAGTTTTATGACTCCATTACCTTCTTCTGGAGAAAGATATTAACACTCACTTTCTTACTTTTTTTTTTTTTTTTTTTATATAAAACTGTGGAATTGATTTTATGCTACTGCTTTAATTGACATACTCTACTACATCTTTTACTAGACTAACTATGCAGACCAGACTACCTGAAATGGTTGAAAATCACTGAGCTATCATGATGTATCTAATTCTATGTCCTAATGCTGGAGTTCAAGATTTTCTTAAAATGTGACTGGATTGTCAGAACTACAAACAAGATAGAGCTTGAAACTTAGTGAAGACTATATAGGTGGTTGCAAGTTTATCTTCTGTTCTTGATTCTAAGAATAAAATCTGTATTAGTCCCAACCATAGTACAAGATTTTTTTTTCTTTTTATGCACACAGCTTCCTATTCAGTAACTACTTTTAATTTAAATGAAGGTGTTTATTGTGCATAAGATATAAAAGGGAGAAAGAACTATTAAAATCTTAGGATAATAGGCCTTAGAAATTTTTCAGCAGCTATCTTTTGTCTGATGTATATGAAATTGTAAAAAATGGCACAAATGGATAAAGTACAGTCTTACTGCCAGACTGTGATGCAGTTTGCAAAGGAAATGAATTTACTATGCAGCAATTTATAAATATATATATCAATCTCTTTATTAAGGAGTTTGTCTTATGAAAACATTTATTTAATGTACTACGAAAAACCATTCAGTTTATAAACAACAATATAAACTATCCTCTGAAAAAAATAAAGGCTTGCTAAAATCTTTACAAGCAATGGTATTCTTAGTTTTGTCAGCTTACTGAATAATCATTGACAATTATGTCAAAGTCAAGGAAGTGTCAAGAATTTAACTCTGTTACAGGCAAAAGGAAAGAGACTATATATCCGGAAAGAAGCACCTACTGTTAGCCTAAGTAAAATCTAGGTAAACCAGTCTGATCAAAATTCTACAGTTGTCATTCTTCCTGTTACAGTAGTACTGACGTTCAACATACAGATTAATTGAGAAAAGTCTCATTAGTAGCACAATCAAAATTGTTGTACAAGAAGTCTTACAAGTATCTATCCTATTTCTTTTGTGTTATGCTTCCCCTCCAGGGTCATTCTGAGTGTTAAATTTAATTATGACAGTTTTTATCAAGCAAGGAGCTGGTGGGTGTCACAGTGAGTCCTCAGTATCCTGGTTTCCTTTATGGAGCAAGTGTAGTGCCAGTGAAGGTCCCTGTCCGTTACCCTTAGGTACACTTAGGCTTGTTTTTAAACACTCATTTATCACACTCTGCTTACCTCTCTGCGGTTCCCAGCTAAACTGTGAAAGCTCAGACAAGTGCTGGGACACTGTAGTGGAAAGCCTTTAACTTTTACTAATAAATGGGCAAAAAAATCTGATTTAGTGAATGACAGTGTCTGGGTTTCTTTTATCAAAATTGTCACTAGAACATCAACTTTACATAACTAGTTATGAGAGACTGAAAGATTTAAGTGAGAAATATATAGACTTTAAAAATGATAAGATCTTTTCATACTTTTTTTTTTTTTCCTTTTTAAAAGTAACAAATATTCTGCCTTTAAGAAAAGTATTTGGGAATATTCATTATTTTCCATAGTTCCCAGAAGTCAAATCCCTCAGTTAATAAATCCCTCAGGATGAAGCACACTAGTGCAGCTCATGCCCAGGGAACTGTTGTTAAGAATTCAGTCTAACAGTGGGAGAATTGTATGATTCAACCTGAGATGAGATAAAGGCAAAAAGTCTGACATTTGAGGAGTATAATCAAAGAGACTGAGAAGTGAGAAGAATTGCAGCTAGACCATAACTGTGATCTGGCTCTAAAACAGCTTAAGAATCCTTTGCCTATAGAAAATCACTCAGTCAAATCTTCAGGGCTTAGAATAATGTACCAAATTAAGTTAGCTTTTATTTTTTTTTAAAGGTTTCAGTCCTTCCTTCATGTCTGGACATTTAAATCTCAGCATGGCACTAAATGTTCTTTTTGTATTGCAAAGTGAATTGGAGCTCTTTAAAGAAGCTGCCAGACTTTTATTTTGGTTTGACAGAATAGTTATATCATTAAATAACCAACAGGATTTTATAGCTAATAAATTTGATTCTGAGTTGTCACTTGTTAGCTTGGAACACCCAGCTACCTTAGACACATTTTTGTGATTTAAAAATTCATTCATTAATATCAGAATATATTTCACACCATCTTTCAAATAAATTATTATTCTCATTTACAGAAGATAACAAAATAAAGGGTATTAGATTTGCAAACAATGAAGCAAGAGGACACTGTGGCAATGCAGCACAACTCCGTGTCTTCCATTAATTGATACTTATTCATACTAAACATTATATTTGAGAAAAAATGCATTTTACTTTTTTTTTTTTTTTAACAGCCATGATGTCAGATGAATTATGGACCTTGGTAGATTCTTTATATGGCTAATCTTTCTTATATGAAAAACAAAACAAAGCTTCCCTCATTTTCTTTTTTTTTTTTTTTCCTTCATTGTTTAAACACTCTCTGCCAAGAACTCTAAACCAGTTTGCTTCTTCTTGTAGGTACATATTGTTCAGTGTTCATTCTTGCTTAACATTTATACAAGAGACAAGCTTTGCTTTGCTTCTGGTTCTTGGTACTGTGCCTGTCATAAAGAAGAGTTTCAAAGATTTTTTTGCTTAAAATCTGATTAGGAAAGCTCAGTTGAAGAGCTCTTACTCTTCTCTTCTTCATCCTCCCATCTACACACAATCTCTCCTAAGCTAAAACACAGCAATACTTCCCACATATGAGTTTATATTTATATAGAAATATAGCGTACAATTAAAACAAAATTTTTTTTTTTTGTTTTATTTAGTTAACCTGTGAAATACCCCAAAGCCTGTGAGATTACAGGCTTATCTGTAAAAATATTATTTCTGCTCTGAAAAGAAAGCAAATTTTTCTTGTCTGCTTTCTGAACCTTCAAATCAGGTTCTCTGCTCTTCTTTTCTCTCTTCTGTGCCTTATAGATGTGACTCATTCTGTCTCAGAGTGTTTCAATATGACAGGAGTGTCTTGTACTTATACAACTGGTTTTTTGTCATGAAATATGACTTCAGCTATCACGTGATCTGCTTTGTACCTTGCTATATATATATATATATTTTTTTTTTATTATTATTATTTTATTTTTTTTTTTTAAGTATGCCTTTACTCAGAATTACAAATAGTCATGTTTTTGTTCTACCTCAGCAACTCTGGTTCTTTCCAAAACTACTTAAAGAGGCTGGCAATGACCTTCTAGGTTTTTCAGTCCAAGCATCCTTTTAATATCCTGTGTACCAAAGGTAAGTGTTACATTTTTTTTGAAAAAGAAATTGAGGTGCTGGATAAAAGCAGCAAAGGATATTACACTGGCATAAATATGTGCTCCATCTACAAGATTTTGCTGACATATTATAAATAGAAAAATATTTACCATTGAAATTTCCTCAAGTATTTTAGTATTTTTAAGGTCCTATATATAATTTATATTCCACTGTATAGCTATTTGTTGACATTGTAAATCTAAAATAGATGTCCATAATCTGCTGGATGTGTATGGTCCACATTCAGATTCTCACAATGTGATGGAGTCCATTTCAGTTTGTTTCTTTTTTCTTAGTTGCAGAACTCCATGCATTGCTTCTGCTGATGATTTAGCTTCTCAGTCACCTTTTGATACTACTATGACATTCTAGCAGACCAAGTCCACTAGAATGTTTGATTCATTTTACTTTATTTTTAACTCATATGTCTGACATATTCAAAGTGACATGTTGGTTTTTGGGTGGTGGTTGGGGCTGTCTTATGTTCCATCTGAGCCAGGGATTTGGATCAGTAAAGCTGAGCTTATTTAAGGTGAATGAATAGTACCTTACCCAATACCCATTTATAGCAATTTAGAGGCTCTTAGGATGAGGTTTCTTGTCACATAATTATAATATCTACAGCCTAAATTTTTTACATTTCAGCTGGTCACCTCCATCTCACTTCATATTTCATGATGTAGTGGTTTAACCACAAGTAGACCACACAGTCCTGCATTCACTCCCCCACCCGGTGAGATGGGAAGGGAATCACAACAAAGGGGCCATGAATTAGAATGAAGAACAGGGACGGCTCACTCACCAGTTATGGTCATGGGCAAAACAAAGTCAAATTGGGGAAGAAAAATCAATTTAATTTGTTGCCGTTCATCTGAGTAGTGCAGTGAGACATAACAACCACATCTAACAACAACTTCCCCCCACCTCTCCCTTCTTCCTGTGTTCAAATCACTTTGAACTCAGTTCCTCTGCCTTCTCCCCCACAGAAGCACAGGGGGCAGGGAATGGAGGTTCAGTCAGTTCACCTTTGCCTCTTTTCCCGGCATGAAAGTCCAGGAACAAGATGTTCCAAAGTGAGCTTCCCATGGAGTCATGGACCTCTTCAGGCACAGCTCCTGGCTCCAGCACGGGAACTTCCATGGGCTGCAGATGGGCCTTCAGTTAAGAGCACCTCCTCACCCCGCAGATCTGGGGTTCCAACCCAGCTCTGGCATTGAGCAACTCTCGGGTCTCAGTTCAGTCACACTTGCCCTCAGGCTCAGTTTTCTGCTCCAACATGAGTCCTCCATGGCCTACACGTGGGTATCTTCTCTGCTGTTGGACCTCCATGGGCTGCAGAGGACCTCCTTTACTTTCTACTCCATGTGTTTGAACTGGTTGTCTGAGGTTCTCTGTCATTCCCCTCCTCCTCTTTCTGCTTGGCAATGGATCTCTGTTTAGGCCCATAGTCATTTTTTGTTCAGGTCAATGGCCTCTCCTCCACATTCTCTTCACTTTCTTCTTTTCAAGACTGTCCTTCCCCCAACAAATATGTATTCGCAGAGGCGTTTCTCTCTTGCTAATTATCTCAGCCTGGGCTGGGGGGTACACCTTGGAGCCAGACTTCTTGCAAGGTAACCCCTTCTGCCACTACAAAAAAAAGACATCCCCCCCCCCCCCAACCCAACATTTTTTTTCTTAAAAAACCTCAATATTAAATGTCTGAAAAAAGGTTTGAATTTCATCCATGTACAACACTATTAAATAGAAGAAGTGGAAAAAAAATCACCTTTAATATTTTTATTTCACAGCTTATTTTCTAAAATACTAGATTTTAGGATATCACCTTTATTTCACACACAGCTAAACATCAGTTAATAACTAGACACAAACCCAAAATAGTTTTGATGAAAATAAATTATGTTGGTATTCTCCTGACTAAGTTGTTATTGTTATTGCCATTTCATTGTCATTAGATAAATAAGTTCTTGAAGAGATGTTCCAAAGAGAAGGGTCTCTGAATTTGTATATGGTTATTTAGCAAACTTACATATGCCCTTATTGGATGACTTTTTCCCCTCTGGTAATGCACATCATATAATAGGGGTATAGAATTTATAAAGCATACTATAACCTGTATAAACTTAAAAATAATAACATGTAAAAGTTATAGAATATTCTATTTTTATTGGTATTTCTTCAAACTCGTCTACCAGAGGATCTCTGAGACATAAAGACTTTTAGTCCTCATAATTTTCTTCTTCTTCTATAGTGTTATTTTATTGTAGTTGATAATCCATCCTGTGATGAATATGTAGACAGATTCGGTATTCTAAAATGTATTTGCATAAGTAAGGTTTATTGATTCAAATGGCACTCAGACACTTAACAGATTTTTGAGGGTCTGACATTAACTTATTCTGGATATTTCCAAACCACAAGAAATGAACACTGTTGCCCTTTTAGAGGTGACCTACCATAGGAAACAATTAGTTGCCCTATCAGCAGAATGAACAAGGTAGACAGGAATTATTTAAACACAGTAGCCAGGGAACATCAGAAGGTGACAGGAAATGGAAAAAGAATTTTTTTTTTTTTTTTACACATACACAAAATATGTGGTTAAGCTGAGGAATTCTTTTACAAAAGTTTACATAATTCAAAGAAATGCTGTATTAGCTTGTGGAAAGTAAATCTACTATGGGTTGCATGGACACTTAATTAGCTGTGTTATAATGTTTGGAAGCTGAAGATTATTGAGGGCGAAGCATCATATGTACTTTTGCTTTTCCTTATGCCCTTTCCGATGGACATTTGGTTGCTTTCAGAGATAAGAGGTTGATCTATCCCAGTACTTTTGACCTTGTAATTTCATATATATATTACAAAAAAAAAAAAAAAAAAAAAAAAGAAAGAAAAGAAAAAAAAAAAAGTGTTGGTTAGGAACTTGAAATATCCCAGGCATTAATTCGAAGACTTTTGCAGAGTGCCAGAGGCAAATACTTGCTGACCAGGCTAGTAGTGCTACTGAGGTGATTATATTTGAACTGGACCTTTCTATTATGTCTGACTTTTGGGTAAGCACTGACATATTATCTATCAGACAGTCCAAATTCCATTTCATCCATCGCTCCTTCTGTCCCTCCCTCCCTCCTTTTTTCTGTATATTCCTCCTTCTCACCCTTACTTCCTTTCTAGAGATCCTAAAGAGCTGACATTTATAGGAATGATGTTAATTTTATGTAAAAAAATAATATAGCTTGTAGAAAAGCTCCCTCTCCTTTTTCAGTTCAGCCAAAGCAGAATGTTACAAGTGTTAAGGACATTTATCAAGACAATCTGCAGAAGATACATTTTTATTTCCTTTTCTGTTTGAGCTCAGCCAAGGAATAGAATTTAATCGGAAAATAATAAATTCCAGTAAATCAAGCTAGACTCTTTTGCAATATATTCAGTATTTAGCCCACCATCAGTAAACTTATACACCATCCAGCTTCCTCCACCTTGACTCAATCACCAGTTATGGTCACGGCAAAATAGAGTCAAATTGGGGAAGAAAAATCAATTTAATTTGTTGCCGTTCATCTGAGTAGTATAGTAAGACATAACAACCACATCTAACAACAACTTCCCCCCACCTGTCTCTTCTTCCCAGTCTCAAATAACTTTACTCCCAATTTCTCTGCCTTCTCCCCCACAGAAGCACAGGGGACAGGGAATGGGGTTACAGTCCGTTCACCTTTGCTACTCTTCCCTGCATGAAAGTCCAGGAACAAGATGTTCCAAAGCGAGCTTCCCATGGAGTCATGGACCTCTTCAGGCACAGCTCCTGGCTCCAGCACAGGGACTTCCATGGGCTGCAGACTACAACGACAGCAGGATTTACACAAAGCACAGAGCATAAATGTTATTCTATTGGCATTCTTCAGTAAATTTTTGTGTCCAGGGCTGTGCAGTCTGCTAAAACAAAATAGTTTACAGAGAAAAGAATGCTTCCTTTAAAGAATACAGAAACTGCCAATGTAATAATTATATTTTATCACCTAAGTAATTTTATTTTATTAGTTATATTGGTTAATAAGTCACAATTACAAGAATTGAGTGTATGTTCATATATATGTGAACAGAACTTGTAGCTGTTTTCAGCAACATAGGGGAAAATAAAATAATAAACATGAACATATAAAACAAGACAGGTAGAAGGACTACAACTATAAAAAGTATTTGACATCTGTGCCAGGACACAGATCCAGTCAAGTTGACCTTCTTAGGAGCTGATTCCAAGAGGATATTTACAAAACTTGTCTAATATACTCTGATAGAACTGATTATAGAATTATTTGTGAAAAATATCTTTTAAAACACCATTGTAAGCAGTCCCAAGAAATGCTACCATGCCAAGTACAGCTTTAAATGATATAAAGGATAACTGAGAAACAGCTATAAATGAGATTGACCATATGTTGGTATCCATGAAAAGCAGCCAAGCTTATGTCCCATGTAGTAACTTGTATTAAACTATACACACTGAGTTGTGAATTCACAATATCTGAAAAAGTTTTTTCTGTTTCCTTTTTTGTATAGTATATATATCTTATAGGATGCAACCACTGTCTCATGCTCTTAAGGAACAGAAGTGGATTGTATTCTACTGCATTCTTTTCAATGAGATACTTGTGTCACTCATTTTTTTCAGAACCAGCTGTCTGGTGTTCTTTTTGTGGTTTTTTGTTGTTGTTGTTGTGTTTTGGTTTTTTGTTTGTTTGCTTGTTTTCCGATTGGTTTTTTGTTTGTTTGTTTGCTTGTTTTTCCCCAAGTATCCATTTCTTTACATTCTATAAGGAAAGCAACTGTTACACAGAAGCAATCTTATTCTAAAATAGTTCACACTTTTTTTTTTCTTTTTTCATGATCCTGAAGTAAGACCAAAACGCTACTTAGACTTTAGCTTCTGTTGTTCTGATAAAGCATGGGACAAAAAGCAGTGATGTAAATTTTGGTGTCTTAATAAAAAACTCCTGAGCTTTCCAACAGAATTTCTGGTGGTTTTGAGGCAACTACAAAATTCAACTAATGATCAAGAGGGATCTAGTATACCTCTTCCTGTGAAAATTAATTTCCACCAAGGATACGTCTAGATGGCTGTCTTGTTTGTACTATTTTATGCAACAGTGTACTTCACAATATTTAAATACATAGTTGGATCGATTCCTGAAAAAGCTTTCAAAATTTGTCTTCTGGTTTTTCACTGTTATAAGTACACTATTGTCTTTTACAGCTCAAATATAAGATTGAAAATGTCCTCGTCAAAATTTGTCTTCTGGTTTTTCACTGTTATGATATAAGTACATTATTGTCTTTTACAGCTCAAATATAGGATTGAAAATGTCCTCATAATGAATGTTTTGATATTTGAAAAGACAAATAAATTCCATGTACTATTGTTCTCTTTAAATTTTACAATTCTGTACAGGCACTACATAAATTTTCTCAGTAGCTGAAATGGTCAGTGCAGTTATATTAGTATTTCAGTACGGTATCCCGTGTTTTCACTAGAAATGATAAGCATGTCAATGTGATAATATATAATTAACAATTCAAATTATCGTATTTAATGCCTTTCATGTATTTGTAACTGTCATTGACTGTTTCACCACCTTAGTTTTAATTAAAAATAACCAACAATGAAAGTATGTGGTGTTTTCAGATAAAATATTAATTAGTTTGTTATGAATTATAATATCCAGTGGGAAATAAAAAAAAAAATTACTAAGCCACCCTAATTGCCCTGCAGAGTCTCTGTAAAAAAATTAAGTTTCATAGAAGTTATTTCAGTTATTAAAAAAAAAAAAAAGCAACATCTATTGAATTAGTTTATTCAGTGTAGCAATTTTTAGCAGTCTAGCAGAAAGTAATGGGATCATTAAAACTAAACTCTCCTGTCTGCACAATGGAGCATTTATTATCTATTCTGCTCTTCTTCCTTGCAAAGAACTCTCACTGCTGGCACTGGTGTTTCTACATATGCAGGAAGATCAGAATAGCTTCACAAATCTGTTCTGTTCACATAAGAGAAGAAAATTTAGTCAGGACATTCTAACAGAAGCTTGGGAATGCATTTTTCTTTTAGCTACTGAAAGGAGTACCAGCTGATACCTGTGGGAGATTCACACAAAGATTGAGAATAAACAGTGGGGACTGTAAGTTCCCTAATTTTCATTACAAAATTTTTTTGAATTTTTATCTGCCTCAGAGGTTTTTCATGTGGCCCATTGTTGTAATAACTTAAGGTTTGCCTGATTCTGCTTCCCTTAGATACTTTGTGATGCTATGTCCTTTGCTCAGCTTATTAGCATGATATGATAAGCCAGGGTGGGCCCTAGGACAAGAAATACTGTCCTCATTTCTCCGACACTGTGAGGATGTCTAAACTGAGGGACTTGGGGATATTTCCCTCTTTCTTGATCCACCACTGCAAATCTTTAGCACATATAAGACCTGGAAGCCCATACTTTTCCCTTCTTGCCCTCATTTTTACTGAGAAGAAACCGAGTGTAGGAGCAAGGAAAAACCTGTGGTGCTTTCCAGCAGTTTGCCTGGGCTTCCCCATCAGCAAACTACAATACTTGGCCATATTGCAATGTAGTTTAGGCACAGATCATGTTTCCTGGTTTCTGAAATGAGGATACATACAAATGTCTGAGACTTCTATAATGTTTCTTAAGTATTTTGCAATACCTAATAATAGCAGTTAAACTGCCCAGACAAGTAGATCTCTTCTGTATAAATAAAGGTGTACGATGTATTCAGCCTTCTATATTTCTCACAAAGTGAAAAACTGACTTTGCAACAGAGGAAGACAGATTTTCAGAGCTTAGTATAGTTCTTTCAATCTTTTCTTTTCTTTTGTTAATGTGTCAATTGCAATGCATCAGAAGATTTTTATTTAATTCCTTGACAAAAAGCACATATGTGCTGGCTTCAGCTGGCATAAAGTTAATTTTCTTCCTAGTAGCTGATACAGTGAGGTTTTGGTTTTAGTATGAGAACAATGTTGATAGTACACTAATGTTTTAGTTGTTGTTAAGTAGTGCTGACAATAGTCAAGCACTTTTCAGCTTCTCACACCCTGGCAGCAAAAAGCTGGGAGGGAGCTCAGCCAAGACAGCTGATCCAAACTGGCCAAAAGGATATTCTGTATTATATGACATGATGCTCAGCATATAAACTGGGGGGAGTTGGCTGGGGGCACTGTAGCTCAAGAACTGGCTGAATATCTGTCAGTGACTGGTGAGCAATTGTTCTGTGCATCACTTGTTTTGTATATTCTAACAGTAGTAGTGATAGTAGTAGTAGTAGTTGTCATCTCTTCTTTTTTTGTCCTATTAAAATTTCTTTACGTCAACTCACAAATTTTACCTTTTTTTACAATTCTCTCCCCCATCCCACTAGGGTAGGGAATGAGTGAATGGATATGTGGTTTTTTTAGCTGTCTGCAGGGTTAAACCACAACAACATAAAATAAAAACTTTTTGAATTCAAACTTTTGTTTGAAACTTTAATTTTTGGTATCTACTTTTGGATCACCATATGATCCTTCCAGTTCATAGAAGTAAAGACTGCTTTATTCATAGCCAAGAATGTTGTGGTTTATTTGGAACTTCAACATTAATTTGCTCATTAAACATTACATAGTCCCAGAGATGTTGTTTCTTGAGTGCTTGATAAATACTGTTAATTTCCTGAAAATTGTTTAGGTTATTCATGTAGCTAAGTTATTTCAGTTATTAGAATAAAAAAACAAACAAAAAACAAAAAAACAAACAAAAAAAAAAAGAAAAAAAAACCCAAAAAAAACCAAACCTCTTCCATATGATTCTATATGATCCTATATGGTGCATGTTGTGTGTATGTGCATACTTAAAACTTTACACTAATGAGAGGAAAAAAAAAATAATTGTTGTAAACATCCTTACTATGTTTCGATCAGATAAATATGGCGGTCGTAAAAACTTTATATTTGTTTCTTGGAGATCTATTATATGTTTACACATATTTATACAAGAAGCATGTCTAGAGATATGACCTACAATGAGTAAACATGTCATAGAATACACAAGTAGTAAGCATAAGAAAACAGCCTTTTAGCACTTTCCATTCAAATTTCTCTTTCTTCAAGTGACATGTAGCAGCAGCAAACAGCTATAATGCCAGTATCAGCTATCTGAACAAGAAACGTTTGGTCTCCTTAACAGACATTCATGTTTCTTCAGGAAAAGTTTACTATATTGTTCATATTTTACCTGTATATTAAATATATTATTCTTCAAAATGGTTGTGACAAGGTGCCTGCTAATATTAAGGTGCTCATCCAAATGCAATACAATTTACTGCCATTACCAAAAGTGTCCACAAGGCTTTCTGAGTGACACAGAGACTTTTGGCTGCAAGTACATAAAATGTAGTAATATTATTTCAAAAGGACATTATTTTCACACTACTTGCAATGTAATCAACAAGTTCTACACTGGAAATTTTTCTGAGATTTTTGTGGTCTTTTCAGTTTATTTTGCTTATGCATCTTCTGTTTAGTTTATAAATTTCTTGTGATCAGAATTTTCTCCAGGTGTTTCCTCATTTTAATAAGTTAATGACAAAGCAGATACAATAAAATTATCACACTATAGTTTTTTTCTGATTAATCCAAATTGCACTATATTTAATTTTATAGTATTGCAAGATAATCATTACAGTATTGTACATAACTCCAGACTACATCTTCTATGTAAATGCTATTACCAAACTAATTTCTTTTATTGAATACCTCAAATTTCTGAAGCTATTTGATACTATTAGGAGACAAAAATGAAGGCATTCATGTTATTTTGCAGTTGGATAAATTAAGGGATAATTAGATAACAAAATGTTTTTGTTGAGGGTTTATCTTTGAATGTATACATGAATTGTTCAGTCCAACTTGCAGTCTCTTTCTGGTCTCACCTGGCCAATTTGGCTGCACGTACACAGTTACAGGGGAACACACATAAACCAGTTCTAAATAGCTTGTTGCTCAGGTATTCATCTAGAATGCATCAGCTCTGGTCTCAGTTCCCTTCTGCTGAGCTAGACAAGAAAGCTAGCTTTCCCTTTTTCTAGACAGGTGTTTTTTCTATTAAGATAGTAATGTATAATATGAGTAACTTTTTTTTCTTCCCTATCTTTATGTGTGTCCTCTTTAGGTAAACTGAATATTTAGATATTGAGATGACAACTTTCAGACCTCAAAAAGAGTGAAAAGAATGGAAGAATATTTATGTAGTGACTGAATTTCAGGGATCCATGTGTTTATCTGGAAATATAATTATACATGAGGCACAAGCCTTTTCTTCCTGAGGTACGATCATCTCTAAAATAGTTGCAAACAAAACCCACATATTTCACCATGAAATAAACTGATTCAGGTGCAGATGTCTAGTGTTGTGTAGTAATGTAACTTGTCTGGCAGCCAAACACCACGCAGTCACTCGTTCACACACCCCTCTCCCCTCACAATCAGGAAACAGGAGAGAGAATTGTAGGGGTAAAAGTAAGGAGACTTGTAGGTTGAGATAAGAACAATTTAGTAATTGGAATAAAATAAACTTAAAATAATAATGATAATAATAATTATAATAATAAAATATATAAATTGATTCACAGTAGAATTACTCACTACTCACCAATACTGATCCCAGAGGAGTGAAAAGGAACCCCAAACCTGAAACCACAATCCTTGAAGAACGAGAACTCTTCTCTGCCAGTTCTCCTTTATATTACAAACATAACATTATATGATATGGAATATCTAATTGACATATCCAAATGCCAGTTTGGGTCTGCTGATTTACTATGCTCCCCCACCTCCCCCTGCCAGTTTCTTCTGTGCCTGCAGTCTAGCAAAACACAGGGAGTTGGGAAGTTCTTGGTTATTTTCTCCCAGCAACAACCGTAGATATCAAGAGATTACCAACATTCTTCTCACACCAAATCCCATGCTGAAACCAAACCACAGCATTATTCCAGCTACTAAGAAGAAAACTAACTCTATCCCAGCCTAAAACAGGACATGTTGACTTCTAAAATTAGCTGAGATTAATCCTACCTACTTTATGTTTGGAAAGATTTTGACTTGTACTCAGAAATATTCTTTTTCTCTTTCTGCCCGTCAGCAACAGCATGTAGTGTAAGTTAGTGGGGTTCCTTCTACAGTCAATTGTGAGAAATACTATTTTATCCTGGATTATGAATTAAATCACTTTCTAAAGCCATGTCCCTTTATCTACAAGAGGAGGACCATACATAATTACATTTGATGGCCATGATTAACTGTAAAAATTTCATAAAGTTAAAGTGTTATGAATCCAACCCGAGGAGCGTAAGGACAAGTTTGATTCTTACATTTAAATACTGAGTAGTGACGGGCATTACAGGAACCACTTAGACAAGCATGCATAAATATCTTATAAATCTACCATCTTACCACACAAATATACCCACAGGCTGTGATATATATATATCTTCTCTTCCTGGTTACCTAGTATTTTGTTAGTCTTAAGAAGTCATGCCTATAATTGCTTTACACTCTAGAAAATAATAATGTTTTAAAATGTGGAATTTTCTGTTCTAATGGCTTCTTATATGATCCAGTCTCACAAGTCTGTACAACTAGACAGTTCCACTATAAATGTTTTTTTGCTTATTTGAGCTTTTTAGTTTTGGGGGATTGTTCTTGTTTTTAAATTATAGGTAGTACATATGTGGTAAAAAATATATGCAGCAGATTTTATATAGTGGAGAAAGCCGTCTGCTTTCTTTTAGAAGCTGATCTCCTAAAGATGCTGAGTCTGACCTGATAGAAATCATTACAGCAATTTCCCACAGGCAGTAAAAAGGATCAAAATGGAATAGTCATTCCCACTTACGGTTCACTGTCTGTAATAGTAGATATGTCCTGTCACGATGGCAGTGAGTTAAAAAAAAAATTAAAAAAATAAAAAAATAATACAGAGCTCAAGGGAATTCCTGCATTCATGTGTGTTGTATGTGACAGTTAGAGTGTTATTTTACCTAATAACCGATTATAATCTGGAAACTTCAGATATATAATATGCAATATTATTTGTCACAGAAGAAGGATAAATATAATTTGGTGGGAGAATCTTCACTGGTAAAGAAGCTGTGAATTGCAAAAGTTCTCATTACTACAGCCATTACATCGTCAAGTACAATAAGCAAGGACTTTAGAAGAGAAGTGTCAGAAAAACATTCCAGAAGTCGAAGAAACAGAGACTGATATTTTTCAGCATCGGTTTGTTTTTTGGTTTGGTTTGGTTTGGATTGTTTTTTTTGGTGGGGGGGCAGGTGGAGGTGGGGTTTGAATACATCATCTCAGAAAGTCTGGAAGAATTGAAATTAGTCCTGTGTCACTTTTTTTTTTTTTTTTTTTTAATTAAAAAATGCTAAGGATACTGGGAGTTATTCATCCAAGAAAACTGAGTGTCTAATTGAAGTGTTCAGAATTTCTCCCAGAGATTCCACTCTAGTTTGCTGTAAGGTTGCTGTAAGCACTTAGTGTGAGATTTACCATAAACTTTGTTTTTAAAATATCTCACTTTCAAGTCATTTGGAATTTGTTTATTTATTTATTTATTTATTTAATTCTATATATACATATTAATTTCATGTTGTACATTTAGAATTAGGTTTTCTCTTTGATGTCCATCTAATCTGAAATAATTGTAAATATTTCTACTATTTCCAGTTTTATCTTTTCATCTCATAAGCAGATTGGCCAAGCCACTGAATTGTCTTTCCCTTCTCTCTCTTTATCTCTCTTAAAAAAATACAAACTAAAACCAAAACAACAGCAACAAAGAAAACCCAAAAAAACCACCAGACTAGTAAAAACAAACCCACAGATAGACAATCCCCTGGAAAAACATTGACATATGTTCTCACAGAGATTAATAAAAAGAAACTTGCATTAAAAGAAAATGCGTGAAAAGACAAACAACCATGCAGAGGATAATCTCTTTAGTGCTCTCTTTGTAGTATGGAAAGAAACAATACACTGGCAATTATTTTCTATAAGTTCACTCAAAAAAGTTAGAGAGTTTGCATGAACTAGTATTTTAAAGGAAAATTAAAATTATAAGCATTCTTACAAATTGATTACAAATCATGGATCACAAGGAGTGGATGTATGCTGTTTTTCAACCTCCTTAGGCTTACTGCATTCACAGTGTTCTGTCGCAAAACAGCCTACAACTCCACTGATCAAAAACAAATGGATCACCATGGATTACAGATCCTCTAATTGTGTCTGCAGAGGAATTCTTGAATAGAGTCCTGATTCACTTCAAAGCACTGTGATTGGAATACATTTCTTAATTGTTTCAATGTAGTATCTCTGGTGAAACTCAGTCTCTCAACCAAAGTATCTGGAATCTAACCCTTCCTTTGGTGATATATTTCTTGTGCTTTTAAGCTCACCAAATTGAGTTCTGTCCACAAATTTAGTTAGTCTGCTTTCTAGACTTTTTTGTTTTTCTTGATCATCATCTTAAAAAATAAGAGAATAAGAGAATGAAAGCAGAAAAAAGTGTATTAAAAATTAAAATATTTTAACACAAGTATTCTAGACTCTGAGAAAAAAGAATGTGAAGAGAGAAATGATAGAATTCTGAGATACATTTCTCATTATATAAGTTAACAGAAATTAGATGAGTGGAAAAGTAAATATAGATTTTTCAGAGCATAAAAAAACTACAGCACTTAAGTAACAAATATAGAGATTTATTTTAACATGGTCTTATAGACAGATTTTACAGTAAACAAAGGATTTATGTATATAAATCAAGATAATAATTATTACATGGCAAATAGACATCAAAATGAGTACAGTAAACTAGCAACCAACAGAATTCATAAATAAAATATAAGAAAAATCTTATAGGACACCAATACAGATTACCTATAAACAACAATCCAAGAATCATAGACTACTGGTGAAACCCTAAGTAATATCTGACAGCACAGGGAACATTTAGATTTAGAAAATGAAAGTAGTATTATTTATCAATTATTCATCCCTACTGTTTATTGACTAAAAAGAGAAAAATAATGTTAATAAGAGATTAAATAAAATTCAGCAATAAAACTCCTGAATTCATTCACCTTGCAATACATTGCTATGTTTTTTACCTTCAAATGCAATATTGTCATAAATAGATATATAGATGAACAGGTAAAACCAATTTCAAACAAGTATTTATTTTAGTGAGGTGAAACATCAGTTTATGGAACATTAGTTTAAAACATACATAAAGACAACACTCATAGGTGTGTACTATTAAATGTACAGATGACCAATGTTTAGGCAATTAGATCCTATTTCCTAATCCAAAGAAAGGACTGGAGATCTGAACTAAAGTAATGTTTGCAAGTTTTATTAACTTTGTCAGAGACTTAGAACTTAATGTGACTTTGAATAATTCAACAAATTCCACGACTTTACAGGTCATCAAGAGAAAGTGTTTCTCTTCATTCTGGTGCAAATTGTTTTATTTCTGCACAATGTAAAGCAGTCATCACTACATATGCAATTACAAGGGGTTTTACTATCTGGGTATCTTATTTGGCAAATGTTTTGGACAGACAGGTCTACTACAATGGATAAATGCACAATACAAAAATTTTATGATGATGTGTTACTAGGTCTTCATTTGAAAAAAATTTGTAGCAATATTGCTTTAGCAAAAAAATATAGATTTGTTAAATTGTGGAAGATATTTCAAATTCTTTGATACTCTAATACTTTGTGGAAGTTCTCCATGCTTTATATATTAAAAAAAACAAACAAACCAAACCAAACCAAACCAAAACAAAACAGAAAAAAGTCTACTCTGAGAATGGTTTAGTACTTGAAAAAGCATATGGATTTTACTTTTTACTCATTTTGCCATTTACTGGGTGTGTTACAATGCACAGTTCTTCCAGGAAAGCACATAAAATTACTTTTCTTCAGGGTTGATTCAGGCACTACAACTTAGCATCTACTGTTGCTTTAACATCATGCCTACCTGAAACATCCATAAGAAGTTAGCAGGTATGACACAGAATTCACAAGGAACCTGTGTTTTTATGGGACAGCAGCTACAGACCTGGCAAGACCAAAGGATTCCTTATACATCATTAATTACCTGAGCTCAGGCAGCTGACTCGTTTTCCAGATGCTGCATTGACTAGCAATGCATGTGAAGCAAGTTCAGTGACATTTAAGACATTTTGAAATAACCAGAGTATCTACTTTGGTTGGGTGGTACGTATAACATTCAGCTGGCTTATGCTTTTCAAAAATCCATGAGGAAGCCAAGAAAATATTAACAAATTCAATTTGCATTTCTCAAATGTGATCTGATCTATAAGTGCTGGTAAACTAAACCACCTTGCTTACTTGTAAACCCATACAAATAGACTTCATAATGTAGGTGTCTTAATGTGGAGCTTACACATATCTTAGAGGTTTACTTACTTTTTTTTTCTTTTCAGAATTCCTTAGCAATTTTTACTTCAGGATGTTCAGAAGATGAGGAGAGCTTATCTCTTTGGTTGAAGTACAGGGTAGCACACTGTAGTTTGTATGTTCTTGGTAACCATAATGCTTTCCAAGCAACCGTTCTAGAGTTTGGTGAGCCAGTTTTCAAGTACATTGGACTAAAGTTGTTGGACTATATTCAGAAATATATCTGAGATATATATTCACATTCTGGTGAAATTAAAATATCTGGAGACCTTTGTCTGAGTCATAATATCTTGGGAGTATAAATTATCTTCCTTTGGTATTTTTTACTGTGTTTAACATATAGCTTTGTAGCACATGCAAATTCATGGTCAGGGCCTTTGAGTACCACATTACAAATAGTAAGAGCCTATAACACAAAGCAGAAAGGAAGAGTTAGACACTTAAACATTTTTCCAGTAACCTGTTAATTAAGAGAGATAATTTGCAGCTAAACCATTAAAAGATTTCCTAACTTCAAAGAGAGCAGAATTCTTTAATCTTAGACTAACGCTGAAGAATGCAAAAGGGAAAGCGTAGCAATCCACTTGCAAATATGAACTACAAGCAAAAAATGGTCACACAGAAAGATTAATTAATGATATTAACAATAAGAAAAATGCAAGCCTTCACTGACTAGCAAAATAAGATTTTAAATGACAATGCCACGTATTATTGATTGGACACTTCATTAAAATTGCTATAAAATCTGTCATTTTTGTGCCTTATTAATTTACTTTACCTCCTTTAATATTTCATTTTTTCTTCAACTTGTTTATATTTCTAAATACAGCCTTTTTTGTCTTGTAGAAGTGAGACACCATTTCTTTTATTCAGTCCACAATGTGGATGCTGTCATTGTAATATAAATATACTTCACTTCAAAAAATCTTCATTCTTCTGTGTTGAAAACAACACCTCCCCAAGATTATTTAATTTCCTTATAGAGATGTCTAAATTGTATTTTTGCAAGTACAAGCTGGGTAATCTCCTAACTTAGGTTCTGCAACGTGCCCTGCTAGGACTCCCAAAGGTAAGATTAATCTTATTCTCTTTGTGAATGGATTTTTTGGTAATATGAGTTTTCCATCTCTAATGTGAGTTTAAGCACAACCAAAAGTTTGGCATATGTAAGAAAATATGTTATGTTTAGTAGGCTCAAACCTTACTGATGATTTTAAAAGCACAGATTTCTTTACGATATTATCTAAGTCAAACAACAGTAGTACTATCTCATGTCCAAAAATACTTCTATTCTGTCAATTTGTTGATCAGTGTGATGTAGAGGTAAAAATAAAATAAAATAAAATAAAATAAAAATTACAATCTTTTGTACCTATTGCTAGTCCGTATATGGAAATTCATCAGTACTACAGCTTAATTTACACTGAAAGAGGAAATAATCGGGGTTTTTTTTCTTTTCATGATACATTTCTGTTATTTTTTGTCTTTCACAAATATTTATCAAAAGATTCTCCTCTAATGGAAGTATAACAGGTGAATTTTCTTCCTTGGAGTGTCTGTAAACTTTTCTGTAATGAGTTTTATGGTTCGAAAAGTATTTTCTTTCTCATCTAAAAACTCCTGTATTTTTCAGAAGCTGTGTAATACTTACCTTCATAAATGTGCACAGTATTAGAATGAATAAATTTTGTGGACAATTAAATTGATAATTTTGAGGATATGATGATAAGATAATAATGCCACGTACAAAGCTAGTGAAAATAACTTGGTAGCTACAAAAAGGACAATCCTATTGCATATCCACTTGCTTTTTAAGCCATCCCATGAGAAAAAAAAAAACAAACACAAAAACAAAACAAAACCCCTAAAATAAATAGAACTGGCAGCCAGAAACTGGCATTTTGAAGGGTATTGGTATGGCTAGATATTGCACAACAAAGCATTTTAGTGTAATCTAAGAAAAAAAAAAAGGAGGAAAATAGTTGATTAAAGCAGGCTGATTAATTTTTTTGTGGTAGATGAACAGAGCTAGGTGAAAAAGTCTGTGGGATAAAATGAAAAATCAAAACTGAGACTTGGAAATATAAATATCTAAAACAAATTTTTATTTTAAAGCCAGAAATGTAAATAAACCTATGAAAATGCATCTTTTATGAAGAGGGGTGAATTTCAGGTTTTAATGACCAGTATTTCACGTTTTTTCTCAAGCTTTATTAGGTAAAGAGGAGACAACAATGCAACAAGATCTAAAATCTCTTCCAGAATTCTAATCTAGATATTGCAACATTCAGCACTTTGAAAATAAGTGCTTATGTCTGGGATAAGCATTCCAGGTGTGGGTGCAAGCTGGACATGAGCTGGTAATCTGTGCTTGCAGCCCAGAAGGCAAATTGTATCCTGTGCTGCATCAAAAGAAGCTTGACCAGCAGGTTGAGGGAAGTGCTTCTACCCCTCTACTCTGTCCTGGTGAGACCCCGTCTGGAGTACTGTGTCCAGCTCTGGAGTCCTCAGTTCAAGAAAAACATGGACCTGTCATATATTATAGACCTGATTTTGAGGAGCACCACAAAAATGCAGGATGGAACACCTCTTCTGTGAGGAAAGGCTAAGAGAGTTAAGGTTCTTCAACATGGAGAAGATAAGGCTCCAGGGAGACCTTATTGTGGTTTTTCAATACCTGAAGGGGGCCTATAAGAAATACGAGGGAAAACTTTTCAGCAGCGTCTTTAGTGACAGGAGTAATGATTTTAAACTAAAAGAGGGTAAATTTAGACTAGATATAAGGAAGAAATTTTTTACAATGAGAGTGGTGAAACACTGGAACATGTTGTCCAGAGAGGTGGTAGAAGCCCCATCCCTGGAAACATTCTAGGTCAGATTGGACGAGGCTCTGAACAATCTGATTTAGTTGAAGATGGCCCTGCTCACTGGAGAGGGTTTGGACTAGATGACCTTTAAAGGTCCCTTCCAACCCAAACCGTTCTGAGATTATATGATTCCTCTACAACCAGATTAGTGAGGTAAGGACTGAATAAATTGATTACCAGGTGAGTGGGAAATTGACTGGATTTTCTGTCTCAAAGGACTGTGATCAGCAGCACAAAGTTCAACTGGTAGCTGGTTTGAAGTGATACACATCAGTGGTTAAGGCCAGTGCCAATACTGTTTAACTACTTAGTTAATGGCCTGCAGAAACTGGGAGGAGCACTTAATTTGCTGGAGAGTAGAGTTACTATTCAGAGACACCTTAACAGGCTGTAAACGTGGGCCAAGAGAAACCTTATGAAGTTCAACAAAGTCAAACACCAAAGTTCTTCACCTGTGACAGAATATCCTGATACAACAAGCACAGGCTGGAGACTGCCTGGATAGAAAACAGGTTTGCAGAAAAGGACATGTGCTGGTAGAAAATAAGATGTTCTTTCAGCAAAGAAGATCAACGGTCTACTCAGATGCATATGCAAATTGAAGACAGCAGGTTGGAAGAAGTGATTACTTCCCTCTGTTCAGAACTTGTGAGACCAAAACTGGAGTACTGTGTCCAGTTTTGGGCTCTCCAGTACATGAAAGGTGCTGAATTAACTGGAGCAAGTCAAGCAAGTAGCCAAGAAGATCATTAAGAGGTTAAGGCATATAATGAATGAGAAGTTGAAAGGACAGGGGTTGTTCAAACTTAAGAAAAGGCTCAGGGAGACCATATTGCTGTCTATAAACACCTAACTAAAGGGTTTATTGAGGTCTTGTTCTCAGAGATGCATAGTGACATGAGGCAGTAGACACAAGTTAGAACATGACAAATTCTGATTAGACAAAAGGGGAGTAAAAATTACCTTTGGTATAACCAAGCATTGGAATAGATTGCCTAGAGAGATTAAATGAGTTGGACTGTTAGAACAAGTCCAGAGGAGGGCCACCAGGATGATCCAAGGGCTGGAGGACCTCTCCTAATAGGACAGGATGAGACAGTCGGGGCTGTTCAGCCTGGAAAAGAGAAGGCTCTGGGGAGATCTTATATATGCAGACCTTTCAATACCTGAAGGGGCCCTGCAAGGAAGCTGGGGAGGGACTTTTTATAAGGGCAGGTAGTGATAGAACAAGGGGTAATGGCTTAAAACTGGAAGAGGGCAGGTTTATATCAGACATTAGGAAGAAATTCTTCACTGTGAGGGTGGTCAGACACTGGAACAGGTTGCCCAGAGAAGCTGTGGATGCCCACTCCCTGGAAGTGTTCAAAGACAAGTTGGATGAGGCTTTGAGCAACGTGGCCTAGTGGAAGGTGTCCCTGCTCATGACAGGGGGGTTGGAACTAGATGATCTTTAAGGTCCCTTCCAACCCAAACCATTCTGTGTTTCTATGATTCTAATCTATGATTGGGATGACTTGATCTTTTGAGATGTTCTGAACTCAACTGCAGAAAGCCCTGAGCAAACTTCTCTAATTAGATCTGCTCTGAGTAGGAAGTTGGACTAGTTGATGTTCTACATCTCCTGAGGTCTTTTCAAAACAAAGTTTTTTTATGATAGACATAGTGATATGAGAACTTCCAAGTTATCCAAGGCATCTACACACAGTCAGTAAACATGGTGACTTGCAGAAAATCCAAACCTTTCTGCAGTGCAAGCTGGGTGCTAACCAGGATACAAAGAACAAAAAACTGAACAAGCTGGCAGGATGAGATTTTAACTTCAGAAGCTAGGATGTAGATGAAGCGAGTTATCTATTGTTATTCAGTAGTGAATGCTGAAGAATGGGGTTGGATTTTTATTTTAACAATCAATGACTATTCCCTGAACACAAGTAATTTTTGAAAATCACTTATGGAGACAGGAAGTACATAAATAATTTTGATGTATCTATTTAAAAAAAAAAACAACAAACAAACAAAACGACTTTCAAAAGGAAAGTAGGAACTTAGTATATTCTGATCTTTAGGCCTCAGTAAAAAATCTTTTGAAGCTGGGAACCTGTATGTGGACAAACTTTAAAACTGCAGTGTTAATCAGCGGTATCATTTATTAGTGAGCAGATAATAATGATGCCATGGGTGATAACATAATTTCTTATCCAAATGTTATGCTTTCTGCTTTAGGTGACAGCATGTATCCTTTAAAGAACAGAATGATAACCCAAATTTATTCTTTTCAATATCCAACAGAGAAAAATTGTAATGATCTTTTAAGAACTCAAAGTAATCAGTAGAATTATGTGGAATATCTTGCTAACGTCTTCTAGATATTCTGATAAACTCTTGCACAACTATATTACATTTCTAAACCATTGTCCCGATCCGATATCGGGGATAATTTAAATATTCCGATCCGATGTCGGGGAAGGTTTCGATACGATCCCAAGAGCGAGATTAAGACACAAACGAGGTCACATGCCGTACTGCCAGAACATCTTTTATTAGAAAAAGAAGAGTAATGAAGAAGATAGCGATAGGACAGGATGGAACGAAAGACGGGAAATCAAGCAAGGAGTCGGGAGAGGGGAGCAAGAAGTGGGGATAGGGGAGCAAGGAGTCGGGATAGGGG
>NW_010307019.1:13694-90241 GCF_000700745.2 Antrostomus carolinensis | reverse complement strand
AGAGCAGTGCACAGGCGGCTGCGCATCCCCTCCGCGCCCCTCCGCGCCCCTCGGAATGGCTGATGTAATTAAGCGGGGAGGGAGGGGGGAAATCTCCAGTATTTGTATGGATCAAAGAAAACAATTATGCATAATGGTTGAACAGAAAACAATTGACTGTTATTGAATGAGAGGATTGCTCTAATTAATCCAAAAGATATGCCCACTGCTAAATGAGGTGAAGAAAAAGCTCAGGAATAGATTTAACTCTGAAGCATAACTTAGCTGAGGCAAAGGGGCAGTTTATGACTCAACACAGTAGAATTTCTGCTTGTAGATGTGATTGCTAACATTTTTTTTTTCCCCAGTCACAATTTTCCTAACTTGCAAATGAATTTGAAATACGCAGAAATAATAGTGTCTGTCGTGTAAAAGGAATGCGTGTTTTTATTCCTTAAAGGTTTTATTTTTAACTGTCTCTAGTAAAAGTACATTAGTCATATTTATCTTGCTCATGAAAGAGCCTCTTTCTGTAACTCACTTTGGATTTAACCCCTTTAAGGTTATCTGCAGTGTCAGCACACTGTCTGCTTTAGGATGTCAGAGTCTGTCCCTAACTCCTAATGGATGTTTTATTGACCATACTGTGTTAAGGAATAAATGTAAATCCACCAAGGAACAGCAGAATGTCACCACTGTCCCGTTTGTGGTCAAGCAGTCTTATCAACACTTGGGGAAAATTACGGTTGAGGAAAGAGATGATGAAGAGGGGGTGGCTGCTTCCTTCCTTCTTCCTCCAGCATTTCCTTGCCCTTCCTCACCATTTCCATTTCCTCTTCTATTTCCCAGTTTAAAAGATGGATGATCAGTACCTGTAACCCTTAAATTTCTTGTTTTCTATTACATTTACACAGAGAAGATTATTAAATCTTCAGATAGAATTAGAGGCCAAACTAAATTCTTTGTATTGATATAATATTAATATAATACATGGGAGTTATTTAAAATGTGATGGATGTAACCTGAGAGCAGAGTACGTCCAGGATGTTGAAAAGGCAGACATTGCATGAGTATTTATGAAAAAATCTGTGTGCTCTTAAGATGTCACGCATAATCCGCACTGTGTGTCTCTTCAGTGTCACAAGCGCATTTACATAGATTGTCATGAATTTCAAATTGCACCTCAAATCAATGCCAGAGTACAATTACCTTCGAGCACAATGCAGCCTTCCTTTAAGAGTTAATCATACAGGTCTCGCTCCGTTTCGAGGTAGCGTTAGTCCTCCCGTGACACTCATGGCTTGCTGCTCACAAGTGCCAATGTCAGGTGCCCTGACACAGTTGTAGCACCTCCATGGGATCGAATGCCACCAGCATCTGGTGCCACCTCATACCCTCTGCAGAACACGAAGCGTGAAGACACTGCGTCACGAATGCAGCTATCTCCTTAACCAGTGTGAGTGTTGCCTCTGAAGGGTGCCTTGTACATGCTTAGGGCTCTGTTTTGACAAACCATTTGTAAACATCGCATGGGGACTTTGCTCCAACAGGTAGAAGAGCTCTGAAGCAAGTGTTTTCCCAATGCTGTAATATTATTGCCGTCATCTAATTGCATGTGCCTCGATTGTGGGGATAGGCGCCTTGAGTGTACTATTCTCTGGTTCAGTCTAACCATAAAAAGCTAAACACTGACTCCATTGGTTGTACACATCCGAATTGGATTAAGGCTCAGTCAGCTAGACCTTTTGGTTGTGGGGAGACAAAAAGAGACAGAGATTTTACAAGAATCTGCTCAGGGTGACACCACAGCACCTGGTAGGAACAGCTGCGTCATCTGATCCCAGGCTTTGTGCCGTGTCCCAGAGCATATTTCATCTCTCCAGAGGGTAAAAGCTTCTACTATGCCCAGAAACAGCATTTAGCTAGTGTAATGTGTTTATTTCTGGAGAGAGACCATACGGCTGAAGCGGTTTCTTGTGGCAGATTACCAGTTACAAGTGCTGTAAATCATGGTGTGCCTGATATTTTTGCCATGGGTTGTCTCCACCAAAGGCCACTCTTCTACTCTGCAAATTGCTTTTTCCAGCAAGTATGATCATTCAAGCTTGGGGAGGCTTGAATTACCACGTGAACTGGGGGCACGATGTTCCTCGGGTGCTGCTACCACTTTGGTAGGCGATGGGAAGGAAAGGAGGAGTGTTTGGGCCGATAGCATTGCAGTGATGAGAGACATGTAAATGCCAGCAATGCTACTTAGCATTTCTCAAGCAAGAGAATGGGCCAGCAGATACGTCGTGGATCGTCGCCAGGCATGTAGGGGGACATGTTGTTAACTTGCTGGTGGCTGCTGTAGCCAAGAAACTGAGTAGCCATGTAGGGACTGTGGCGGGCGGGAGAGAGAGAGAGAGCACATGGAGAAATAAGGCTTCTCACTCAACAAATTCTGCTGTCTGCATGCAGAAAAGGAGGTATTTTTGCAAGCAGGGACTTAGGAACAAGATGAAATCTTCCCATTTTTATCAGCGAGGAAGTTAGTGACAAGCACATGGTGAAAGGCCCAAATTCTGGTGCAAATTATCATGAAAATAACTGAACACACAGACAATTTGGAATCACAAATATCAAGAAACCATGACTTTGTGGACTGACAAGATGGAAAAAAAAATGTACTCGTTCGAAGGATTCTGTGGTGTAATTTGGCCTCTGGGCATTATCCTCACTTCCCAAATTTGATGCAGGTTGAGACATCTCCGCTAAGAGAGAGAACTGGTATTTTATGTACATAGAAAACATAACAATCCCAGGCACTTGGGACATCTAGCTAAGTATGGAAACTCTGACCAGAACTGGGGTGTGCTGTCCTGTGAATGTTCTCCTGGAGATCAGCCTTCTGTGTACTTATCTGCTCACCTGAAATTATGGAAAATTTATTTTTCCTTTCCCATCATATTTTAAAAGATGCAGAGAGCTGAAAGTGTTTTGTTCCATCCCTAAGGTAGCCGCAGTTTGGTGATAGGTGAAGTAATGACTATATATAGTCAGTAAAATGCCTTTGGATAGTTCTTGGGAACAACTGCTATATAAACTTAAGGTATTATTATTATTAAGGTATTATTATCATAAGTTTGCCGCAAGTTGCAACGAGACTGTAAGAATTACCTTGGAGCACCTAATACTGGCACAGTTGCAGAGTTGAAAGTTCTCTTTCTGTCAATATAGTGTTAATTTTATCTGGTGCTTTTGATTAAACAAACTAATCTGGAACAATTTCTGTAGCTGATTTTCTAAATAGAAAAGGTACTACTAAGTGAACATCAAGTTGCACCCCTCTGGCATCCAGAGAAAGGAAAATCCTTTATGAACAAAACAGATGTGGTCACACTGAGTCCTAAACACTGCTCAGCTGCCATCACGCTGATTTAATCAGTTCTCATGAGGTAAAAAAAGGTAGAAAGTGGAGAATAATAAGCCTGATGATGAGATATTTTAATGAAATGCGTTGGGATAATTTAGTGGGGGATGAAAGTACTATGGATAAAAGTAAGTCAGAAAGCATGAAAAACACCAAACGTATCTGAACATGTGTATAATATCAAACAATGGTTGAATGTCCTTAACCTGTGCTTCACAGGTAGAGGGATGAATTGGAGGTGATTCGGCTGGGAATCAGTGGGGTCAGGGAGGAACTGGTGCAAGAGTTAAATTGTGGCTGTCCTTTGGGAATCGATGGGAATAGGTCTTTCAGGGTTCTGCGGTTGCTGTTTCTCACTAGTTTGTTAGAAAGCTTGCAGGGAGAGCTCCCAGAGTAGGGAGACATGTGGAGCTGGTGTCTTGTAAGTGTGAGGCTATACACTCATTGTACTGCTGGGGGTGGAAGCTGAAATAGGGTCCTCAGTGTCTTAATAAGAACGATTGTGAGCTGAGCTAAAATAAGTGGCATTGCATGTTGAGGGTAAAGCAGATGTATTGGCCTCTGTGGACCTGTATTGCCCTGGATAGATCATCTTTCTTCATGTATGATATTATCGGCATGAGGAAGCCAGAAGCATGGTGCAAGTTCCTGCAGAAGGGCAGAGGGGGGTAGGTGGTTTATGCTTGAGACCACAAGCTGAAGGCAAAGAGAAGATCACTGCAATTTGTACTTTATCCTTCTGTGAATAAGACTGATTTGGGGTAGGCATTTGGGACATAAAGGCACAGCCAAGACGCATGTTCAGATCTCAAGCAGAACTTAGGTAAGATCTCTGTTGTCTGAATGCTTTCACAGAATCACAGAATGGTGGGGGTTGGAAGGGACCTCAGGAGATCTAGTCCAGCCGCCCTGTCAAAGCAGGTTCCCTACAGCAGATTGCACAGAAAAGAGTCCAAGCAGGTTTTAAACACCTCCAGAGGCAGAGACTCCACAACCTCTCTGGGCAGCTTATTCCAGTGCTCCGCCACCCTTACAGTAAAGGAGTTTTTCCTTTGGGCACTCAAAAGCACAGGGAGATACTCCTTACACCAACACATAACACTGAATGTGTGTGTGAACGAGACATGGACCTGTGTTGTAACTGTCCCATCCAGCCAGATGTACCCATGTACCACCAGATGTGTTGTTGACAGCTGCACAACCAGAACTTGTAAAAAGAAAGAAACAAAACAAAACAAAAAAACCCCAAACTAAACAGACAACAAAATCTCAATTTAGAGAAAGATTAAAGCATACATATCTATATGTATACCATTTATGTGGGCCGAACAAATTTAAAAGCAGGAAAACCACAGGACAGGTCTTCAACTGATGTTGAATTCCCATACTTTGCTTAACCAGATGGAGATCAGGTCCAGAGTTTTTCCTGAAGCTTTTTTTTTCCTCCCCTCAGAATGCACACAGGGAGCAGATCTTTTGAGTAGGAAGGTGCCATTTTTACACAGTCACTGTTCAGACCATAGCCACACTTGAAGCCAAAAATAGAAAATATATTTTAGAACTTGTTAAATAAAAAAAAAAAAAAGAGACAGAGAGAGGAAAGAAAAACCTCCAGCAGAACTTTGCATTTTCTGACTTTTCAGACTTTCAGGTTTGCTCTCTTGATTACACATTTTGTAGCTGATGACATGCCATCAGCTAAAGATGGATTTTAAACACAAGTCATGTCAAAAGTTTCATTTAACCTCTTCAATATAACAAGCTGATGATGGTTTACATTTCTGACAGTAGAGGTAAATTAATCTGTGATGGATGTTTGGAAGAGAGGGAGAAGATTTGCAAAGAGCAAGAAGTAAAATGGTGAAGGTACTGGACATCTTCTGGAGTGTAGTGAGTGGTGGGTGGGATGTGGGTGTGGTGATATTTCTAGATCTGCATCTATAAGTAGAGATATATCACACTCACTGTGTGTATGTATGTGTGGTTTTTAAGTAAAAATAGTTTTATATTATACTGTGCAAGTCTGACATTTGATGAGGTAGAATATTTCCAGATGGGTTGGATTTTGGAGAATAGAGAGTAGGTTATGATTTGTCTAATGAAATGCTAATTTTTTGGCAGTCAGAGGGGTTTAGGGTAAGTCAGTTAAACCCAAAGATGATTAAAAAGGGATTTGTGAAACTTTGGAGTAGCAATTAGTATTAATTGAGGCCATTGTTATTTTATATGATAAAGGTAGCATGCGTGTGTAGATGGACAACAAAAAAATGCTGTGCTCATCTTCCTTCTTTCTGGAGGTTGAAAAAGTTTGGGAGGGAGCTCTTGTTAGTAAGTAATCCCAAGAGACATAACACCGTAAAACCTTGACACAAGAAAATTCAGCCAGGAGACAGTTGATTTCTCAGCTGGGAGGTACTTCGGGAAGAGATGGCATCTTGCCGTCTCCACCAGGACTTGGTAATAATTCTCACTATTCATGAACAGATGTCTTTGGTTAGATTCCCTAGGTGCATTTGAATTCATTAAAGGATCTAGGGAATCAAGATATTAATTCTAAATTATTACATATTATAGATTTTATTTTCTGGAAGAGTGGGAACATGGCAAAAAAGAGGTTGTAGTAAAAGTGGTAAATGATGTCAAGATAGCATAATCACAGAATACTATTATGCCACTCCAGGCTATATTGGTTGTTTTGGTTTGGTTTTGGTTTTTTTTTGCTTTAACATTGGCTATCTAAAATAGTTTGGTGAAAGAGTAAGTTTTAAATTGTGTGTGCTGTAAGACTGAAATTCTGTAGCTGAAAACATTTGTAAGTGATGCTTTTACTGATAATCACCTGGAATAAAGTATTGGTGCTCTGTTGAAATCAGTTTGAGGATACAGCAGATGAAGATCTGACCAGCTGACCTACAGCATTCTGTAATTGCAAGCTGAGCTACTTCTTATCTAATTAGTAAGGACTGAATTAAAGAACTGCTACACTTAGGCTATCATATGTGAGTTATTCTCAATGATCAGTGCTTTGATATTTTACTGGGGCGCTGGAGGATTGATACAAACTCCCTGCAGATGGAACTTGTACTCTTTAAGAGCAGCCTGCAAGCCTTCCTTTCCCAGGTCAGCTACTTTAGGGAACTTTGGAGGCAGTATTTTGAAACTGAACATCCAAAAGCTTTTAAAATCTTCATGACTAAACTCATTTCCAGTACTTGGTTGCATTAACAGATGTGATTTTTGTCAATGGGAACTTGGCAGAAGAACAAATTTCATCAGCTAATATTTGTAAACTGCTTTGAGATCCACTGATGGAAGGAAACCTGGACTGAGAATAAAAAAATGCCAACTATTGAAGTTTGTTTGCTGAATTTTCCATCTTTGAATCTATATTTATAGGATTTCTTCACATCTCTTTAATTATCGCCTTCCAATTTTATTCCTCTATCTTTCTTCCCCATTTTCTGTGTACAGATGGTGCTTTAGTCATTTTTCTGTTCACCCAAGGGTTTGCTAACACAAAGAAGGGCCAGGTCATTTCAATTGGTCTTACAGGTAGGCTCAATTTGAGTTTACTATTTCTTCTACATCTTACTAAAGACAAGTTAACCCATTATAGCAAATACCCAGGACCTTT
Organism: Antrostomus carolinensis; assembly: GCF_000700745.2. Lineage (NCBI taxonomy): Eukaryota > Metazoa > Chordata > Aves > Caprimulgiformes > Caprimulgidae > Antrostomus > Antrostomus carolinensis. The sequence continues at coordinate 83,216 of NW_010307019.1, read as the reverse complement.
ATCCTCCTTGACACTAGAATATTGATATTAAAATATCAAGCAGTGTCTCATTTTAGAGTTTGCCTCAAATGATGGTTTGGGCTTTTGTTTTGGTTTGTTGGGGTTTTTTTCCCCAGTTGGTTTATTTCTCTGTTTTGATTGACTGTTTTTTTTCTTGATCCTCTATCTCTCCATTTTGCAATGGACTTGGATGAAGAGAATCCTCTGCAAATAGCATTGCAATGAGATAGCCTGAGAATGATGCAGATGATGGGCAGGTTAAGATAGATCATCTGCAGTAGTAATGCTTGTTCAAGTTGCAGCACACCTGTCAAGGACCTTTTAGTCATCCTCTTTTGATGCATTCATCAGCATGGTCATGACTACCATCATCAGAAAAAACCTGCAAGTATGCATTTCTACTTGCACTCGAAAAATTCCTAATTGGACACTTTCTACAGTTGTAAAAATAGTTAATGCAGTACAAGGCAGTTTGGGGGTTTTGTTTGGTTGGGTCTTTTAAAATATCTTTGCACAGGCTCCAAATTTACAGAGTTTATTTAACATCTAAGAATTTGCCTGGACAGGCATCTCTTCTGAAGTTGGTGTATGCTTTATTTTCCTCCAGCACTAGTGCAACATATGTTTCAAGCCAGTCCTGATAATGCTTTTCAGTGGTATTCATCTGTGATATTTGTAGTGAGTTTCTTGGTGTAATTGTAATTCAGAAGTTGTCTGTAGCCCTGTGATATGTGCATAATTGTCCCTGTCCACTGTAACCACCAGCACCTCTTGTCAGCAGGATTGATGGTAATGTTTTGGTTCCTTTTTTAATAATTAATTGCTGTTCCTTGCAACAACAGTGGATTCAAGTGGAGCTTTTGTTGTTCTAAATTTGAAATCTTAAGTCTGTGGAGATGTTTCCAGGAGGTATTTTCTCCGGTTCAACATACACTCTAACCACAGGTGTTGTATCATCAAAGAAAGAACCCATATGCTAATTTAAAAATAACAGGCCTGTTTATTGTTGCAAGTGCATCATCATCAAAGAAAACAACAACAACCACCTGTCTTTAGCTGTATAATTAAGCTGATGGGTCTTTATTCTGTGCTGAATGATATGGTAATATATGGATATGGAGAATAAGAGAAATCATTGTTTCAAACTTCTGAGATGCTTGCAGCACTGTTGAAAACTCCTTTTTAAAATTAGGGTTGTTTTTTTTTAAAAAAAAAAAAAATCCCTTACTAATAAGATGCTTTTCCTGGTGCAGTTTTGCTTCCTTTATCACTTTTTACCATGCTGGAAATTCATCCTTCCATAGTTTTGGATGACCACCTGTTCTGGTATCCTTTTGACTGATCTTCAGTGATTTACTCAATTCCATTTCTATCACCTTTTTCTTTATCACACTCAAAGCCCATTTTTGTTGTCTTTCTCCAAGCAAAGGCAAGCTCAACACTGAAGGTGGTCCATACTGTGACCAGATACAAAGCACATACTTCTTGTCTTCCTTTCTATCCCACTACGGAGATCCAGCTAGCCCAGCTCCTCTCGCAGAAAGTGGTGGTCCTGTTCTGCACATAACAAAAAATCTGCTGCTTCTTTTAAAACCAGCATGACACTGATGTTTTTCCCTGCCAAGCACTAGCAAATACCTCAGACTTTAAATATTGACTTCTTGGTAAAGGAATTAGTAATTGAATCTCTAGATAAATAAGTTTCACTTGGACTATTTGCAGATGTATACCAACTCTGGAATGGCTTGGTCAGACCTCCACAGCCAGATCTTCTACTAGTTGACCATGTTTCCTACCAAAACTCAACCCTTAGAGAACATGCCTACTCCTACAGTTACTTTAATTGGAGAACAAATTATAATGTTGTTTTCACAGATTACTCTTTCTCCAGAAACTCTTGACACAGAAACTTGCATAACTGGTGCTCTTAGATGAGTAATTTAGATGAATCGTGTTTCCTTTTAAAAGGCCAATCCTAAATCCCTTTTGCTATCCACTAGACCTGTTAGCGCAGGCAGAAGACTGTGTTGGCCTGCAGGGATGTGTCATATTGAACCTGTCATATAGGACACGGCTCACAAAGAATTTGGGGCATTAGGAATTTAAAGTCTTTGACAAAATGGTAACTTTCATAATGAATGATATATTTTTGCTCAAGAATTAGTGTGTCCTACTTTTTTTTTTTTATTCCTTTTTGCTATGTCCTTATTTAAATATTTTACTGTGATTAAAGAGAAAAGGTATGCCAGGTCAGCAGGGATGGAGGAGGGGGACACCCACCTCTCTGAAATTCCTTCTTCCAGAATTCAGCCTTACCTTCTTAGACTTGTTATCACTTACACACCTTCCTGTTGTCTCAAACTCTTAAGACAAGAAAAATGTGCCTGTCTACAGAGTGTGCCTTGTGGGTAGAAATACTGCCATGAGATAGTGGGTTGGTATCTTCATCTTGGCAGCTGTGGGTTTATTATTCTGAGGACAGTGGTTTGTTTTTGAGCTGAGTTGCTGGAGCAGATGTTCTTTACTGCAAGCTAGTAGAAAGGTGCATTTCCTTCAATGGGGTGATGTGAATGAGTTAATGCCAGGCAGGAGTGTTTTTTCTGTGGATGTTTTGTGGTTGAGGCTTAAAGATTTGTTCATAAAGTTGGCAGTGTGAATTTTGGGTCTGTTATATGTTATTAGTTCAGGTGCTATAACTGGACAATAAAAGTGTGTGGTTTTGTGTAAAGGAACCAATATATATTCAATCCTTTCTACACAGGCAGGAGAGGTGGTCTGCAGAAGCCACCCTAGTCACTACTCTTGTTTAATGAGCATTGCAGTAAACCTGACAGTCTTTTCCATATGAATGTCCAAGCCACAAATTAGCTCCACTAGCCTGCTTAGGTTTCTCTGACCATTGGTCTGAAACTGTTTTACACCATTATCTCAAATGCTGTCCTGCAAAGTGCTTGATTTTGCAGTACAGGTTCCCTTCCAGATTGTGATCTACACCTGATTGCACTGGCAAATCTCTCTGGTGCTCTTCTCTAGGACTCTGTTCTGTAGATTTATTTCTAATCATCCATAAATAGACTCATCTGTGTTAGGTCTGTATGTCTGAGTAAGGGAAGCCACATGACAGCACGCCTCACTTGCTGGAGCAACAGCAGATCTGGGGAGAAAACTTGGCTTCATGGGAGTGGATGGAAAATTCTCATTGAATTAAACACATCCAGAATCTCTGACAGCTTCTTCTCCAGACTCAGATTTCTTGTGTGGGACGGGGTGAGCTGCACAGGCTTGGTTTATCCTTCAAAAATATGGCTAGTAATACTCAGCTCTGTAACAGCTCTGGATCCTGGGAGAATAAGCTGAAAAAAAGTTGTTTTTTTTTTCTATTGGCATAGGCAGTGCAGTTTCTTTTGCCCTTTCCAGATAGTGGTTTTGGCCATTTTATTTTATCAAATATGCATGTTATAAGAACTTTAGGAATAAGGCATTATGACCAGTTAATTGAGGTTATTATGGGCTTAGGCATGTGTTGAAGGGTTTACAGGATCAGTGTATACATTTCACTGCAGAGCTGAGCTAAGAGATAGTTTTCCACAAATAATTTGACACTTGTTTTTAACTTGTTTTTCTATTTTATAACTTCAGCAAAGGAAGTTTGTAACTGGCATTTATTGAAGATGATTGAAGGAAACAAGAAATTAAAAAAAAAAAATCTCCATTACATTTGGTCATTGAAATAATTTATTTTCCTGATGCTTTTCCTTTTAGGAAAAATAATAATGAAATCATTCCTTCTAGAAACTGGAATCTTTTAAAATTGACTCTTTATAGCTTTTGAGAAATCTGAATGATTTTGTCAGAGCAAACCTGATGGTACAAAAACCTAAACTGCTGAAAACAAGAATCAGATCTATGAAACAATTAACAGAGCATTACAACCGACAGTGGATGCAATTCTTATTTCCAAGAGAGTTACAATTTTTGCTATCCTTTTTAGTAGTTTTTAACTGCTATTTAAAATCTCTTTGCAGATTGTGAGCATGCATAGATATGACTTGTATTATGTTGCCTATTTCCCCAGGCTGCAGGACAGGTAGTGGTCCCAAGGGGCCATCTTCCCCATCTCTCCACCTTAAGGCAAGACCACCTGTACCTGCTGTATCTGATGGACACTTGTCTAATCTAGTCTTTATGACCTCCAGTGACAGACACTCTCCATCCTCCCCGGGCAATCTATTCTAGTGCTTCGCCAGCCTCATTGTTCAGTAATTTTCCGTAATGTTTAACCTTAATCTTTCTTGCTGCAATTTAATCCCATTACTACTGCTCCTATCTGCCGTGGGCATGGAAAATAGATTCCTCCCTTCTTCTTTGCAGTAGCTTTTTATGTGTTTGAAGGCTGCTCTCCTATGCCCTGTCTGACTCGTCTTCTTAGTGCTCAACCACAGCAGTTTGTTAATTTCCTCAGAGGTCCTCATGGTCTCTAGCCCTGCAGTGACTCTTTGGATTGCATATGGGTGGTTTGCATCTTTCTCCAAATACATTTCTCAAGTTTCCATGCTTTATTTTATGTAGTTGATGAAGCCTTGATGCTGCAAAGTCTTGCAGAGGAGGGGAGTATTAAAGTCAGTGGGTTGAGTGGGTAAAAATCTACACCATTGTGAACGTCTCTGGACGTGTCCCCCACACATGTACCTGCCTCATGCTGCCCTCTTCTACAGCCTGGGCATATGGACCTGAAGTAGAAACTTACGGGTATATGCAAATGTTTTAATGATGCCATTTGCATATCTGGAAGTGATTTGCAAAACGCTACACATGGAGCTGCTTAAAACTTGGCACCAATAGTTCGTAGAGGATCATGGCTCAACACAGCAGAAACTGAATATTCAGCTGGTTTTGGCCAGCTCTCACAGAGAAGCAGTGCAGTTTTGGCGACTGCTGAAGCGAGTCTGTCAATGAAGGAAGACACTTGAGTCCTTAACACGAGTTTCAGCCCTGCCCAAGGGGAAAACATCCCACGATGTACTTGCCTTCCTCTGCTTTCTTGCCACTTCAGGACGAGCAGCCAACTGCAGTTGGTCCTGGCACTGGGAAATGCTCTCCTGCAAACCCTCAGGAGTGCAGACAGGCAAGGGCGTGTTGGGGGTCAGAGCAGCCCAGGAAATGTTTTATGCTGAAATCTACACCATTCTTATATATTTTTAATTGTTTATTCTCCCCTCCTAGGATACTCGTTTATAGGACTTGGAGATGCACTTAATTTAAATATCTGAGTTTGGATTCTTTTCAGAAGCAGGTAGCATTTTACATTGATCTGTAGAATCTGGTTTTAGGTGGGCCCTCATTTCTGAGCACCTGTGTGGGGAACCAAATTCACCTTTCCCATGTCTATTTGTAAGAGCTGATAGTGTCACAACTGTTGTACACACGCTCCCTATGGAAATGTGTGAGGTGAGGAACTCTGCTGGCACAAATGAGCAGAGACATCTAAATCCTGCAGCATCACTTACCTATTTCTTTTAAAAATTCATTACTATATGACAATCTCAAAAGGAAAGGAAAGGAGGCCAGATTGCACTTATTTATGTTCACCTTTAGATTTGCCAGCTTTGCTTCCTCTATTTTCCTTTATTTTGGCTTGAAGTTCATACTAATAAGAGTGAGGGCATTGCTGCTTTTGGAGAGTGCATAGAAAATGTGTTGCTGTAGTCAAATCTGCTCTCAAATCCCTGAATGAAAGTGCATGGTAGGTGAAGATCAAATTAATTTAGCAGGAGCTGTGTTCAAGAACACAAAAAATGGTAATTTTTTTGTATATGAGAAGCTCCTTGCAGAAGAACACTATTAATGCTAAGGGTTTCCATGAGTCCAGGTGGAGAGCGGACAAGTTCTTGGAAGAGGAATCCACAGGGTGCTATTAAACAGAGAGAAATCACACATGACTAAGAAAAAGACAGCGCTAAGAAGTATTTAAGGAAGTTTTATATAAGCTTGACCTGTCATTACTCTCCTGCCCAGGCATCTGCTTGTGTCTGGTGGTACAGGCAGGGCCCAGGGTGAGAAGGACCTTTGCCCAGTACAGCCATTCTTCTGGCTGCTTGACTTTCTTGCTGTCTAACAGAAAGTTTTCTGCCATCTTACAGGAAAATGAAGGAGAAATGCAATATAATTCTGAATAGCATGTTTAGACACTTGGAGACTAAGTGAACCCTGTATGCCCGTGATGAAAATATCTCTTTCTCAAATGCCCTTTGTTGTGCGAGCGCAAGGACTTAGCTGAGGGGCCCTGCATACTAAATCACAGGTTTCTCACCTACTTATGTCAAGAAACAAGTGGTTACAGCAGATGAGGGAAGTGCAAGGAAACAGCAAGACAGGGTATCTTGCAGTGCACCAGCTTCTAAGCTGATGCCAAGCATTTTGTTGCCTTTGTAAGGAAAACAGAGAATTAAAAATGCATTTTAAAGAGAGAGAAGCCAGTTCAGGGCTGGATTCCTCCAGCTGCTAAAGTCTTCACAGAAATATTTACCTGTTTCACCCTATTTACAGAATAGGATGTACTTCTTGCAAGTCTGTGTCTATGTGATGTGGTGATTTGATGGGATACTAAAAGCAGAATATTTTCTCTAAAAAGAAACAAGAATATCCTGTTGCAAAAGACAAAATTATTCCCTAGATTGTCCCTACTCCAGACAATGCACAGCTAACACACCGCTTGCAGCACGTTTTGTTGCTGTTCTGCTAACATTGCATGTACTTTATATTTTCTTTGCAATTGTATAAATAGCATATAGGAAGAGGGAGACTATTTAGGGAAAATACTAATTAAAGTGAACAATAGAAAATAGGAGATCTTATGTTTCTAAAACTAGAGGCTGGTTATTCAGTAATAAATAGCCCTGTCATTATTAGTTTGCAGTCCCTCCTTTCTCTTGCCTGACATACACAATATCACTGTTATTCGTGGTTTGCCTGTCTAAACATGGTTTCTTTCCAACGCTCTATATTGTTTGCTAGCCCTTGTTACAAAAGCTTCTCAGTTCTGGGCTTATCTGGCAAAGGAATATAAGGAGAAATATTCTTTCTAAACAAAATGAATTTGATGAAGGAATAAAAAGAACATTCACAAAGGTACTTTCATGCACTCCTTGCTATATATTGCTTGTTGGCCTCTGGTAATTTCATAAACCTGGGAGCACAGACCACGATTTTATTTTCTAATTATTAGTAAGTGTTTTGATGGGTTTGTTGGCTTTGTTAAGAATGTGCTCGCTTAACTTAAAGGCAAAAAGTCTGATTTGTATCTTGGAGTACAGTGAGTAGTTGCTACGTGCAGTTGGGGCTGTGAGAAAGGCAAAAAGATTTGTGCCTGCATGAGTAAAGACCTTGGGTTTGTGTGGTTCTAGCAAGTCAGGCTAAGCTAATGAGCAGCTTCAGGACTTTTATATCCCAAGCAGAAGTATGGAGATAGTTTAAATTTTTGGTTCCTTAGTGTACATAATGGATAACACTTTTTGGCTGATGTGGGACCGTTTTGAATTGCTGTCAACAGGGGGTGACAGCCGGGATCTCCTTTTGTGGGTGCAATTAGTGTGCTTATGGATTACCTAGGCTACTTTCATTGAAGATCAGCTTTTCCTGGAGGACCCACCACCACATGATCCACAAACTTGCCCTCCTGATGAGCTTTTAAATATTCAGGAATGAGTCCTACCCATGCTGAACCAGTCTTTTATTGTACCTTAGTGCTGAGATTGTGTTGTCATCACCAGACTGTGTTTTGGATCTGTTTGAAAGATGCCAGACTAAATGAAGTCACCTTGTGCTGTAATTGCTTCATTTCTATTGTTGTCTGGAACAAAAAACAACCTCTATGAAAGGTGAAAAGGGGATGTAGAAGGTGTAGGAATCTGTGTTGGCTCAAGGGACAGTAATAAGGGAAACACAGAAAGGAAGAGAACAAAATACCCAGGGAAAAAAATAAATACAAAGGAGGAGCAGGAAAGAATAAAGCATGAGCAGCCATAAAAATCCAGTGCTGTCAGCTGAAAATCGGGGCGATTCTGTCATATTAATGACAGGAAACCATACCTCTATTGGCTTTCACTGACAGAGCTGCAAGCAGCTGCCGTGGAAGGAAGGTGACTCGAGCATGAGTGAAAATATCTAAGACATTGTGCATTTATTTTGTAGAGAGAATTTAGTAAGTATTCATCTGTCATTATCATATCCTCTGTTGAACGTGTTGCCCTTGGCAATGGGTACTCAGTAACTAATTTAGCTTTTTTTGTTGTTCAGTAGCAAGATTTTCATGCTCAGTTCACCTAGTAGCTGTGATTTTCAAAAGCAAAGCACAAACAAATCTCTCAATTATAAATTAGAATTTATGAAGCATATGTTTTGATTCCTGATACTGTCCATCTTCTGCCATTTAATTCATCAGTTGCAAGTAGATTGCTTGCTAATTGCTTTACTGGATCTCCTGTTTTCAGTCATAACTACATATTAAGGAGTGGTGGTGATGGTAGTCAGAGCTTTCTGTTACTAAATGAGTTGAAACTGAGTGAAACTTCTACAAACTCGAAGTAGACAGGTAGCAAAATGTCAGTAGACATTGGTGCTGACTTGGGTCTCAGCACAGGGCCAGGCTGTTGACTGCTGTATGTCAAGGTGCCAAGTGCAGATGTGTAGTAGTCCAAATAAAGGGAAACACACAGCTTTCTGCAAAATAACATATGGCTGTGACACTTGAAGCAAGAACTCTAAAATAAATTTATCTCTTAAAAAAAAATAAAAAATAAAAGTGGTAGGAGATTTGACCTTCTGCAAAAGTTATTTGTAAAGACTTGTAGTAGTTTATGTGGGGTTTAAGTTGAGGGAGAAGTGCCTTAACCCTGACAAGATTCAATCCTGTGGGTCCCTGCAGTCTAGGCAGTCCCAACCTAGCACCTAGGTCATTCAACCATTCCTTACTTTGCATTTATCATTTCACTAGTGCAATATTGTATAATAAAATGAAGAAGTTAAGATACTGTGCACAGTAAACAGCAGCCCACATTTAAAGCTCTAAGTGAACAAGCAGTAAAATCTCCTAGGATTGTAAAACCCTGGCAGTTTTCACTAGACCTGTCTGTGGTGACTCAAAGAGTGAACTTGAAAAAAACATGTGCATGGTGTGATACTGAACTTTTTGTGATCACATGCTGTTTTGCAGACTTTAAAAACTCCATGGCAGTTTGGAAAAGAGTTTCTGGGAACAGACTCATCTCCCTTCACAGCACTGATTTCCAAATCTCTTCTGATCAGAAGCTGTTGCATTAGGAGAGAAAATACTGATTTTGCAGGAGTCCGGCTTAATTCCTCCTTGGTACAAGTGTAGATCTTTGACTTAGTCTAGTGTACTGATGCAGAAGACTTTACCTTTTGCCTTCGGTGGAACTCTCGGGTGGCACCTTCCATAGTTTGTCCATTTGGATTACAGACTCATTGGGACAATGGCTGTTTCACATCAGCATCTGGGGTCCCTTTCTGATAGACACTGTACAGATCTCAGGGGACACCTCCTTTGGGGGCTGGCTATGGGGTGCTGAACAATCTTGACCTCAACAGTGTTGGCTGAATGAGTGGGTAAGCAGAATTAGCTGTCCTGTACCATGTCAGGAGGAGTGGTGGCATGTCTCTGGGCAATGGGTAGCACTGTCACCTCCCTCTTCCCACTCGTTCTTCGTCTGTTTTGGCTTCATTCATCCTCCCTTCCTAACTAAATTTTTAAAAATATAGGGCATTAAAGTTGTCTGAGAGGTGTGGTGGTTTTCAGAGTTAAACACCACTGGAAAAAAGTGCTTTCCCTTAATTTAGTATTTTTAAAGAAGTAATAAGTAACACGGCAGGATACGATTGTAATAATATGAACAACTCTGAAGTATCTGAAGCTTTATTCCTTTGCCTCCTGCCTCTCCTGATCACTATAAGTCATGCATGAGCTATTACTTTTACTGTACATAATTTCTAGTATCCTTTGAGATCCAATCACTCCTCTGATAAAGTGATTTTCTGACTTTTTCAGCCAGGCTTACATAGCTGTTTGTGTATGAGTGGATGTAATTTATCTGTTTATTATAATTCTAACAATGAAAAGAAAGTGAAATGCTATTATAAAGCTCAGCATGGTAATCAGTTTGTTGTTATTGCTGGTCATGACAATCATTTTAAAGTCTGCATTTTGCTAATAGCACACCTTAAGTTTTTCCGAGTTGGATGGGATTTAGCCATTACTTTAATGAAGATATCTGATGGTAGAACAGGAAAACTAGACCATAGTTCAACAAAGCACTTGAATGTGTGAATAACTTAACTTTCATGAGTAGAACTACAAATTTTAAGTGGACAATTCCAACTTAACAATTTAAGCATGTATGTTAGCTATTATGCTGGGGATTGGGACCTTTATGCTGCCTTATTAAATCTAAGACATGTGAGATCTTTGTAAATAAGGTGATTGTAACTTGTGTCAATGAGAAATAAACTGATATCTAGAGTAGCTTTCAAAAGATAGAAAAGATATTTTATTTTTAAGTCATGCTTCCATACCAAAGCAAATTAAACAATAGAGCAATATATAGTCAAAAGATAATGGATATGTAGCTGTTTGTAGCAAATACTTCCAAGAGAACCATCATAAAATTAGTTTTGTAACTTGCACAGTAAAAGCAGCGGGAACAATTCCTCAGTCAGTGGGCAAACAGGTTTTCTAACATTGATGGATACAAGCTAGGAAAAGTATTGAATTTTCTTCTAATTAGCCTTTTTTTTCCTACAAAATTGCCTCTTAATAATTTCCCTTCATGTCCAGTGCATAAAGGTATCTGTGTATATGAATTTAATTTATATGCGAATTATGTTTTATACATTGTCTTGTCTGCATCTCATTACTGTCATTAATAAGCACTCCAATACATCTCGTTACAAGGTTAATTGGGACAAATCTAAAATACGTCCTCTTTTATATTGTAAATATGATATCTCCTGGTAGCACATTCCTGGTGGATGGACACAAAAGTTATGGTGTCTTATTAAAGATTTCTATATGGTATCATAGCTGCATTCAGTGACTACATTATGGTGCAAATACAGCTGTATGGGAAATAAGCTGCATACAACATAATCCAGATGAAACATGCATTTTCCTACTATTAGATGAAATATGATTGTGTACAGCAGTTCTGAGGGGATGTTTTTTAGTCATAATTATGGTCCAGAGTAATTTATACTATATGTGCTGGTCTTTTTGCTAACAGGTAACTTCTGATTTTGAATGCATATGTTTTTAAAAGTCTGTTTCTTCACAAGACTCAGCTGTACCCTGTTATGACCAATCAAAAGAAGCATTTTGCAAGTAAAACATGTTTTTTCTGGGCAATAGATAAGAGCCTTGGTGCTTTCATATCAAAATGCATCTCATGTCAACATCTGTCAGAGTCATCTAAGATGACACACTATAACAAGCGCGTGGGTCACGTATATGCCTTTACTGCACAGGAACAAGGGTTAAAACTCAGGGAAAGTGGGACTCTCACTGAAACCTGCTCTCCTGTAGATGTGGTTTACAATGCCAGACCCTCCTGTCACACAGAGCAAAAGTGCAGATAAAGTTTTTGCAATATTTTTGGAGAACAGGAGCTGTAGGTAAGAGGGATCTCCAGGCACTGTATTCCTATCCACTTATTTTTTTTTTTCTTTCCTGATGTGATTGTGGAGTCTCTGTGATGACTCACTGAGCTTGGAAGGTGTGAAACCTCCCAGGCCTTGGTGGCTTTGCCTGAAGTCTCAATTCTGTAACACAGAGGCATGAAGAGGATGCTTTGTGCACAGACCAGTCTGACAAGTGCACAGAAGTTTTCATTTGCTTGCTGCCTGAGAGGTATTGCCTTAGGGCAGGATGCACTGGAATTCTACCTGGACAGACATAGGACTACTAGTATACACATCTGCTATCTGTTATTTTCCAAATCCCGTATTCACACACCTGGGCTGGGAGATCTGCCTTAGCCTGTGCCATGAACTTTCTGGATGCTTCACCTGAGAAGCACAATTTGCCTCGTAAATTATGGGACTTGAGTTTGCCCATTGACTGTGTTCAGTGTGAAGAGTTAAAAGCTTCCTGGCATCTCTGAGTTGTGTTTGTAATGATTCTTACAGAAACATGTCCTATGCTAGGGCTGAAATCAATTCCTTTCCAAAGATCTGTGCCAAGATTAATACACCAACTAATTCCCTCCAAAAGAGGGCTGTACTGGCCTTTGTTTTCTCCTTGCAGAGTTGAATTTCAGTCTTTCTTTATCCCTTAGTCAGGAGATCACCTTGCAACAAACTATTGATTATAAGTAGCAACAAATTGGAGACAGGATTGGGAATCCTACTGCAAGGCCATTTCATAAATGGCCTGCAACTCTGTAGCTCCAGCCTTTCCTTTGATTTTGATGTCTGGATGTTGGGACACTGTGACTTAAACTTATCTCAAGTTCAGTCAAAATTTTATTTACTCCACAATCTACTTCAAAAAAAAAAAAGATCTAGACTCCCCTAGCACTGTTATGGGAGGTACAGGAATACTATTAACATTCCTAGTTCAGGAAGGATGCAACAGTACAAAACACTGGACAAGAAAGTCAGTGTGCATTACAGAAAATGGTAAATTCCAGCTGCTCATTAGCACAGTAAGTCCAACCATTTTCCCTGAGATAGACAGTAAAGTTTCACATCCCCTAGCATCAACTAAGTAGCTTAGGAAGGCTGTGTAGCTTAGCCCCAATTTAATTGATGCAGTATTGTTACTTCAAACAAGCCATATTAATGGCATGTTATCTCTACTGTTGTGTTTGTTCCAGACCCTAGGCAACAATTAATTTTTTCATGCCAACAAATATTTCATTTGATTTCTAATGTACCATTGCCATAACAACTTGGATAAGTATATCCTAATAAAATTCATAGATTAAGATTTTTAAAAGGCAACTAGTTAATAAGAATTTGGAAAAAAACAAAACAAAACCACAATATAAACAAATGAACAAAACCAAACCACCCCACCACCCTGTATTTCCTGTATTCTCGTGCAGCTCAGTGGAGACATATATAAGTCATGATTGGAAAGACAGTAACACAGAAACCAGTAGGACAATGTCAGTGAAAACCACATTGTTTGAGGATGGTTTCAGCAACCAGTTTTGTGATGTAAATCTGCTTGGTACAACCAGCCCCCAAGCACATGAAGTATTGAAGGGGACTTCATGTGTCAGGACCTGCTCTGGTCCCGGTGTAGGTTAGGTCTAAACACAGTGTTCTGCATTACTGATACTGACTGATGGATAGGTGACCAGCTAAATAACTTTAAGTATATTTGTTTGTCTAAAGAGCCAAATGAAACTTACATAATTCTTATAGAAAATATCATAGGCTTTCATGTTAGAAACAGCCTGCAAGTAGCACGCTGTAGTGCTAATGTTAAGTAAATGTTTTAACAGAGTAAACTCTGACAATTGTTATCATGCTTGAAACCTCTCTGGTTTGGCAAGAGCAAAACAAATAACGGGTATCAGAGATCTCATCCTGTGGAAAGTATGCCTCAAACCAAACCCCCAAATATGTGCTTTTATCTCTTGAAATCATCCAATGTACACATGCATCTGTCAGCTCCGTCCGGTAGTTAGGCACTCCATAATATGTTGAGAATAGCTTACTTATTGTTTGAATTTACACTTGCTCTGTAATTGTCTGGAAAAATAAAGCTAGACTTTATTAATGTCCTGTATGAGTACCGATGAAACAACATCCATGTCAGCCACTTTACAAACACTTTTCAACTAACAGCTTTATGCACAACAAAGTTGTTCCTATTACTCTAAGAAAAAAATATTTTCTATGCGTTAAAAATCTATCATCATACACATATGTCGAAAGTCTTGTACCTGATTTTTGGCATACTAAATTCTTCAGGATCTATTGTAGGTATTAGAATACTTGTAGTTCTGTCTCCCAAAACACTTACATGTTTTCTTTTTTCTGAATGGCCAGAGTCAATAAAAACATCAAATAGCCACCATGATATACAAACATTTCAAAAGGGCTTGGAAAAACAATCCATAGTCCATGTGTCTGTACACGTGTACTGATGTTCTTGTTGCATTATCAGGAAGAAAAGAGGGGAGGTAGGAGCAAAATACAAACTATCTTCCATATTTTTTGAAATTCATTAAAGCTGTTGGGTTTGAGGTTGGGTGTGCTGTGATTCTGACCCAAGATATACACGTCCCCATGTTCTGTAGGGTTTGTGTGCCTCTGGCATCAGTGATGGAAATGCCACTTTCACTCTCAACCCACTGTGTATGTGACACGTTGGTGGTCCCTGAGGAGGTAGGTCCCTTATTTCTGCCTCTTCTTTCCCTCTGTACAGCTGAGCTAGTGCCGCTGCAACAAGTGAAGCACTGACACAGTTTTCCTAATAATCTCTGAAGTGGCCCAAGGTGTACACTTGCATTTCTATCCTCCATTGATGGGCCAAGAGCACTGCAGAGACTCCTCAAATCTCAAGAGATGTTGTAAGATGCCAGTTCAGTCCTTAATAATAGAGCTTTTAAATGTTTCCTGAGTCAGAAAGACAAGGATGCATCCATTCACTCTTTCTGTTCTTCCTTACTCTGAACAGACTGGGTAACAGACCACAACTATTTCCAGAAGGTATCTTAACAGGTTAAAGAATTTGTTTTCTGTGTCTTCTGTACAGTTTCATTCACCATCTTTGGAAAGTAGTTCTCTCTGGTTTGGTGTATGTGCAGCAAGTCCAGGGTTGCTCCATGGACAAGTTTTGGGGAAAAAAAAAAAAAGAAAAAAAGAAAAAAAAAAAGATAAATTCTGTTGTTGTCTTTCATGTCTGCAGTGATTGGTTTGGGGAAAATATGGGAATATTCATTTTCCTTAGAAGCAGAGATATTGTTAGTACTTACTCAGTGAAAGCAGCAATCAAAGTGTCATCTAACTTTAGGGCTTTTCAGACATTAAAACGAGGAATCATCTCCATAAGAATAATTCATAAAGCTTCTACCATGTGTGAAGATAACAAAGCATATTTTAATAACCCTAACACACTGGCTGCAAAGCCCATAAGTCTTTCTTTCGTATGGTTATGAATTCTTTCCTAAAATTCCTGTTACCCTAAAATATATCTGAAGACATGGAGATAACTTAACAAGCATGGCTCTGTCCTAGCAGTCCTCTCTGCTGTAAAACTGAACCATTCAAATGTGCTTCAAAAGCTGAAACAAAATGAAAAGGAAGCCAGATTTGTCTCAGAGGCACCCACTTCTAATAGCTGAAGCGTTTGAAGTCCAAAGAGTTTCCAATGAATATGAACCAAGGAGCTCAGTTGCATTCTCCAAGTGCCTATTCCCAAGGCAGATGCGACATCTTTCACATGAATAAAGGATTCTTCCCCCTTCAAAGTGAAACTTGGAGATTAATTGTTGGATGTTTCTAAATTCTCCTTGTTTGCTCACCTATAGCCAACGACATGGTTGCTTACGTGTTTTGCAAAGTGTTTTTAAGGCCTTTTGTTTGGTCTCTCTTCAGACAAGTGAAGATTATTCCACCATGAGGAGCTGTGTAACGGATAGCTGTGATGCTGAGGGCTCTGTTTCAGTCTTCTTTATTGTTCTGAGGGTACCAGTCTTCATTGCACAGGGAAAAACTGGGCTACAGTGCATGGGACCTTTTTAGTAAAGCAGCAAAACTTGTTTAACTCAACCTGTTGCTTCTGTAAGTGTTGCTGGTGGAAGGGAACAGAATGCTTTGAGACTGGGGTGAGGCAGGGTGTACTTTCCCTTTGTCACCAGATAGCATCTCATTCTGCCTCTAGATTGATTTCCAAACAAAAACAAGCCTTGAATATCTAATCAGTGATGGTGTTTTGATTTTTCTCTCAGCCGTAAGTACCACCAGGCAATCAGTAAGGAGGGAAAAAAAAAAAAAAAAAGGAAGAGCATGTTCTCTCAGTCTATTTTTAAATATAAGTAATTGGCATTTTCCTTTCTGTTAACATCAGTTCCAGGTAAGCACAGCTCAAATTGACCTCATCACACAACCCTCTAGGGAGGAGAGGATGAAAAAAAAACTTTTTAAAAAAAGGGCCAAGCATCTGTGATTTGTACCTGTGAACCAGGAGAAGGCAGGCTCTGGGGTGCCTTGATTACTTTGGTGGCAGATGCTTGATGCTCTACTTGAGTTCCCAAGACACTGCCCACAGTAGGAAAGGTGAAAATAGCCATGGCAATGTGGGATCTAGGAAGTGAGACAATGTTTTGCTAGCAAATGTTTAGAAAACAATTCTTGAAAAAGCTGGAGGGTGGGGGAGAAGAAAATAGAACTGGTGCAGGCTCTTCCCACTGAAGGGCCGACACCCATCTCACTGGTGCTCAAAGCGTGGTCCTACTGCTGCAGAAACTGGGAACCTGGGACTGCACTACCTCACACTTACTCAAAGTGCAGGGATTCCTTACGTATATTTAAAATGGGCAGAGCAGCATTTTGCTGTTAGGATGGGCATGGTGCTTTTGAAGCCAAAGGTGACTACATGTGCTGGAGAGCAGGTGAGAAGAGACTTTATTCAATTAGATAAGTTTTGCGTTTTTCTTTAGAAAATCAGGCAGGCAGGTTCATTTTGCTCTAGTATAAACAAAAACTTATCACTGATGTTTCTACCAAATTCCTGAAACTGATGTTATTTTGGGACACTCACCCTGATCCTCCCAGTTTTTTATGCAACTGGAAGCTGCTCCTAAGGTTCTGTAGCACTGGTCAGACTGATGCAAAAGTAGGAGTTTTTACTTGTCATTCTCAGATGTACACTTCTGTTACTGAGGTTTCTTATCAGAAAAAGCACAATGGAACTAGAGTGTATGAAAACGAGAGCTCCAACCAAATGTCAAAGTCACTGCTGATAACATGAGCTCAGTAGCAAAAACAAGATATTACAGCTTGTTTATCTTCTCATTGCATTGTAACTGTCCGCTCTGAAGCACAGAGATGGAAGAGAGCTCGAGTGAGACAGGCTCTGCTAGCAGCTACCGTGTAAAACACGTGAGTGGTGGGTTTGTGTTCAAGGGAAATATGTGTACCAAGAAGTACAGGAGAGGCAGCAACAGCCCACCCAGGAGGAATCGGAGATAACAGTGTGGTCTGATGGTCTTTCCAAACACAAGTGTCGTTATCTGGGAGGACTCTGTTCTCTGCTGCCTTGATGGGTCCAAACGCATGTTTTGTGCCTAGCTGCATTATAAGGCAGTTTCTACTTTGAGCATTTTGAAAGCAATTTCTTTTTTTTACGTGTTTACAAGAGCAACTCTCATCCCAAGGCTGGGTAGGAGGGAGCTGTGCTGTTTGCCTTTCATCCATGGCCAGAGGTGGGAAAAGCACCTATCTGGGGAAATCTGTGAGTTGCATTCAGTAATAGACTCGAGTACCAAGAGGTAATAGAAGCAGAAGTTTAAAGTATTATAACCCTGAAATCCTGCTCACCTTGTGTGTAATGAAGGAGGCATAGAAAGCTGTTAAGAGAGAGTTTTGCCTCTGCAGATGCCAAGAGCTGACCTAGCCTTGACGGTGCTAACCATGTTCATGTGTGCTCCCAGGGTGATTGCCACAAGGATGGTGGGTCAGGCATTGTCAGTGACACAGTTAGAAAAATGTCTCCTTGCTAGATATAGTTTAGAATTGCATTTTATTTGTTAGCACAGAATCATAGAATGGTTTGAGTTGGAAGGAACCTGAAAGATCATCCAGTTCCAACCCCCCTGCCATCAGCAGGGACACCTTCCACTAGACCAGGTTGCTCAAAGCATCATCCAACCTGCCCTTGAACACTTCCAGGGAGGAGCAGCCACAGCTTCTCTGGGCAACCTGGGCCAGTGTCTCACCACCCTCACAGGAAAGAATTTCTTCCTAATATCTAATCTAAATCTACTCTCTTCCAGTTTATAACCATTACATGTTGTTCCATCACACCTGTAAGCATTTGTTTGCAAATAACTTTCAGTGCTTCAGTTTGCAGGAGAGGGGAGCAGTCATGGAACAAGCTGGTGCTGGCAAAACCTCTCTCTGATAATGAGCTACACCCAGGAAATATCTCCTTTGCCTGGGGGCACTGCATCCCAATCATCCTCCCGTGAAGCTTGTCAAATCCTCAACGTGGTGGCTGGCTAGTGTTGAGGGAGGTGGGACACACAAGTCACACTCAGGCAGAGCTGGGACATACTTCCTAGCCATCATCTCCAGGGCAGAGAGGCAACACCAGCATCTCTTTTACCTCATCTCACATTTTTAGGGAAAAACCACATGGTGCTCCATCCTCGGGAGGAACTGGTGTACCTCCGAGCGCAGGTCCGGGGGAGAGTGCTCCTGGGACCTGTAGTGAGGTGCGTGTTCTATGTCCCTGGAGCAGTTTTGGGGGGCGGCAATGATGAGCAGCAGCTCTGGCTGCTGCCCCCCTCTTGGAGTCTCATCACACTGTCATATGCATATCAACAAGAAGTGTTACTGGTTCTTTGCTCCCTTTTTGCATTCATTTTGTAGGTGGGCTCATAATGCTCTTAAAACACAGTAAGGCTCATAATACTCTTTAAAAAATCACTTTTTGAGGAAACAAATGTGTTTTCCTGTGAACAGACTGGCCATGCCTATGTAGCAGATATGTTAATATGAGGGGCATCTTTTTACCACCCAGTGAATTACAATGCTAAGATAAGTGACACTATCTTTTAAGGCAAATGTTTTTGTGCATTAATATCTTATCAGATATTATACTAGCAACAAAAAACAAGTTTGAGGCTTTGGTTGGTTGGTTGGTTGGGTTTTTTTTGAGGGTGGTGATATTAAAGCCTTATACATGTGTCTGTCTTCAGTGTTGCTTAAGAACACTGAAACAATGAAGGCATTTGAAAACTATTAACACAAAATGTGCTCAACCATTGATTTTATTTCACTTAGTGTTTTAAAATAGGTTGTGTGTTTTGTGTTCCCCCCCTATATTTAATGTTCATGAAACAAGTTTGCAAGTGGTTTGGTTTGAATCTGAAGAAAATAAAGACAGCCAGGATGCCATTCTGTGACAGTTGTGCTATTTTCCCTAACTGATCGAGCTGGGTTTGATGAGGGCGGGTTCCTAATGTTAACTGAAACAGCACTGCGGCTACATCAGCCATCAAAATCCCACACTTGTCACTCAGACAAGCAGCCTGGAAAATGCAGGATATTTTCTTTTATATCAGTTTCAGCAACCCCCACTCACAAGTGGAAGTTGCATATAGGCATAGTGTCTGGGGACTCATGGTCTAAGTGGGTCCTACAGTATGAAAATTTAAATCTCCAGTATTTTAATTGGGAAAACAATAATTAGCATTATAGTTATACGAGTATCTGCCAGTCTAGGTTATGCTTATGCTGACATTTTTATAAAACACTTTAGAGACATGTTTCTATGAGTACTGATGGTGTTTTTTGTATGTGTGAATTAGGCATATGGGTTAATATCATTATCACAAAGTACTGGTGGAAATCTATAGTAAGGAAACTGAACTGGATATGGGCAAGCAATATTGCTAATAGCATTTAAATTTATGTGGTAAATTTACTAACGTGTTGTTAAAAAAATATACAGTATCTAATTAGAGAAGAAAATCCTTCAGTTCACATGCATTTTATTTTATATAGCAAGGACTGTCATTCCTCCTGTGAAGTTTATGTTGGTTGAAACCATAAATTTTGCTGATATATATACAGGTTTCTGTTCCCAGTGGTGAACACTGTTACATTTAGAAAATTGACAAAATCAATGGCAATAAACCAAAGATCAATTTAAATTTCGCATTTAGCTACTTGTTTTAGAGTCTCTCTGAAATTTACAATCACTCACATGTTTTATGTTTAGAAGAAATAGATGAATACAGCTGTTGTCAGTTTGTAGCAATTGTCTCCTAAATTTGTGAACTGCGGGTATGTGTGTATATAAATAGATATAAAACTACACATATGATATAGCATATACAACACTGTTGTTCCGCCATACCTTTCTCTGCTTTCTGCAGGTTGTTTTCTCATCTGTTGGCAGTATTAGAGAAAGGTCACTAATAAGTGTTATAAAAGCAATGAATAGTAATAGTTTTACATACCCAAGCTTTCTAAGTTGCTAATTTACTATCCCATTCCACAATAGCTGTCACTATAAAATCAGGTCACTATAGAGGTAAGAATCTATAAATATAGTGCCTGTGTCATATCCCATCATCTCCAAAAGGATCATGCTCTCTGTCTGTTTAAAGAGGTTTACATATTCCTTATAATACATGTATGATAAATTAAGCACTCTTTTCTAGGCCCCTTTAAATGGAAGGAATTGAAAACACAATAATGATATAATTAATTACAGTCTTATTCTTGTAGAAAAATTACACCTTTTTCGATTAGTGTGAAATATAAGTGTCAAATCAGTAATAAAATCCTGATCAATAAAACAATAATAACTATGTTGTTAAAAGCGGACCTAGAAAGGTGTTCATGGCAACGTATTTTAGGGGTTAGAAACCCTTTTAAAATAAACGGATTTCATCTTTACACTATGTCATCTAAATCATTACAATGTTTGTGTATACAATTATCATCAGACGATAAATTGCAGCTATTGAATGGATTAAGTTTGAACTTTTTGACCTCATAAATCTGAGTTTGTCATAGCTTTAGCAAATGCTTGTGTAACAATCAGTTGATTACATGGCAGAGCAGATGTATGTATGTTAACTGGAAAATATGAAAGGACCAGGGTAACTCAAAGTTCATTGGAAGAAGTTTATAAATGTCTGACAATATCACGTTAACACATTCTCAATATAACTTTCTAGTTATAAGCTGGTATCAGTTTCTATTCTATTTTTCCTCCTGTTTTAATGTGAGATTTAAATCTAATAGAAAAAAAGTTAAACTAAAAAAAATAAAAAGCAAAATCTTGAATTGATTGGCAGAGAATTTAACAGAGCACAGGGAGTGAAGTATTTTGGTAGGATCTAGTGAGCCATGTTCTCAAGAAATCATTAAAACTGAACAAAATAGCAACCGCAAGCAAATAGCATCTTGGAAAAAGCATTAAAAAATTCTTGAAGTGGAAAGATAGCACAAAAAAGCATGAGCCATTTGAGAAAGAGGAGCTATAGATTTCTGCAGGGTTACTTTAATCTAAGGTTCAGATCCCATAGATGGAGATTACTGATTTGTGTGATGTTATTAAGCTGAAATAAGTGTGTACAGAAAATGAGTGAAGACCAGGACTGTATCTCCATTTTTTTTTTCATTTCATGCTGGGAAGACCAGTCTTTTTTTTTCAGTAGGTACTGATAACCAAGAGAACAGTTTAAAAATAATTAATATTACATGCTAGCACTTGTAGTTACAGGTAAAGATTTTGTTTAACTAATTTTTCAAAATTTTGGTTTTTGAAAATTTCCTCATGCACACACTAATTACGTCTCTGCCTCTGTCTTCTCAAAAGAAAATAAAAGAAACCACCACATCTTTGAATACTTTTTATATGTAAAATCAAGCTCAAGTTATTGGTTTGATCAAACACTAGGTAGGTTGGTAATGATTTGTGAAATCAGTTCAGATTACGGTAACATCTGGCTGATCGTCAGAATCCCACTGGTGCTAAAGTCAGGCTGGACTGATTTTGGACAAAATATTCAGCTGTAACAAAGCAGTTAAATCTCTATACATATCTGGGTCAAAATCATAAGTGATCTTTGACCATTTTAATAATATCTTAGTTAATAATATACAAAAAAAGATTTATTTAGTATTTCTTTAAAATCTTGCATAATTTTTCAAGTTCAAATTTAGCTTAATTTCAATTTAATATTTTTTAAGAATCTCATGTCAAAATCAAACCTTCCTATGGTAAAATATTTAATTAAATCCGAAAGAAATTTCTTTTCATGTTTTCATTTAAGCATTAAATTATTTAGTTTTGGCTCCTACATAGAAATAGGGTTTTTTCCTTAATTTCTTAGCTGACTAATGCAATGTAAAAAAAACCCCAGCTCTTTGAAGAGACATGTTCACAGAGTGCACACCCACCAAAAGGTATGTGTAGTGTAAGTGCATTCTGTGCTATCCACGTCTCTTCCTATTTTTGTTCAGAATGCCTTTGGAAAAAGATTTTCCTCTTTGTGAGAAATACCGTGCTTAACAAGTGTCACTTGAAATTACTATTTTTGTATGCTCCTATGAGAAATATTTGCAAGTAGTGCAATCGTGCTGCTCTTTTTGAACAGATCTGCTCTGCCCAAACTTCAGAAGAGGGACTTGAAGGTTGCTGAGGGTACAGCCTTTATGTCATAACCTGCCTTTTATTGTGAAAACCTTCAAAATCTAGCCAGGTTATACACTGACAGAAATTGCAGTTTGCACTTGAACGACAAAGACTTTGATATTTAGCAGCTAAAATTTCCATATGTTCTGTCACCGCAGAGTAAAATCGAGCCTCTGCAGACTCTGCCCCCTCGCCGAGCAGCTGAACGTGTCCTTCCCTCCAGCAGCTCCCACTGCCGAGGGCACTGGGGTGCATGTACCCCCAGATTGCATCAGAATACATTCCCATAGCTGAAATTGTAATGATAATTTATATAAAAAACTGTTAATATTGAAGTTTTACCCTAAGCATTTTCCTTTGTTGTTGAAGTATGAGGTAGACACCTTGGGTTAGTGTTCTGACAGGCTATCTCTCTTAGTTTAAAATTTATCTGTCTTTATATAGTAAAGGCAGATTCTCAATTTGAGACAAATCCTTAGGATGTAAATTGTCATTACTCCAAGGAAGTCAGTTTAGTGACAGTTTGCACCACTATAGGGTACTGCTCTAAATTAACACTGCACTAGGTGTAATAGGAACCCTCTATATGGGAAATCTCCCTGTCTTTAATGTAGGTGTCTGTGTGAAGTCCCTTGTAAAAGTACCTGGGATTAGATTGTTTGCTTAATTTTTCTTTTTGCCTTCAACCATGTGGCTGTGGAGGGGTTAATTTGGAAAGCATGACAAAGTCATTTGTCTAGCTGTTGCAGTAGAAGTCTGCCTGAATTTGTGCCATTCCTTCACATTTAAAAATAAATAAAAAAAATAAGCTGTCATAGAGATAATGTTGCGGTATCACTTGAGTTGCCAGTGAACAATAGTCTATATCATAAGAAAAAAAATATACATATTTTGCCACAAGCCTCTGATCAGTAGACACTCTGCACAAGAATGAGCACAGCAACTACATTATCTTTCACCCTGAGGTTAAGGTCATTGTCAAGGATTTGAGGACAAGCTTGTGTTGCAGCTGCCTCCATTTAGAGCTGTCAAAGCTTAGAAAAACCTGCCTGATGGACACGTTCTTGTTTTGTATGATTTTTTTTTTTCTAAAGCCCTACAATCCTATGGGAGATTTAATTAAGAACAGTGCAGAAATCTCCAAGAAAAGAATAGCACCTTGAAGTACCTGTAGTTGTTTTTCATTCTGATCCTGTGAACTCCTACAACTGAATCTAGTGTAAGAGAAAACAAACGACTAATGATGGGTACCTCCTCTCCAGACTAGCTCCCCATTCTTTGCTGATGCAATGGCTGAAAGGCAAGACTCTCTAAACTTCCAGCTTTGGAGGGGCTTCTTTCATGGATATTCAGATCTCAACAAAACAGCTCACTGAAGCCCTTAACTGTGTTACAATTGGCCTCTTAATGAACAGATGAACTTTTCTTTTCACCGTTTCAAGTCTGTTATCCAAGACTAAAGGGTAGCATGGCTATTTCATTTCTGACCTGCCTAACGTATAATTAGAAGGTTCCTAGAGGTACTTATAATTGAATTATGGGGTGTTTCATGAGCGTTCCTGCTAGTAGGTAGAGATGTAAAAAGCAAAGCTCATCTGGAATGCATGCAGGGAAAGCAGATGATTTAGTAGGTCTGTATATTGCCTGAAATATTAGATTACAAGTATGAGTCAAAAATCTGCTGGTTAAAATTTATTTTTATTAGGAAAATTATCCTAAGTCTATAGCACCAATTTCTGTGACAGTATAACTGGATACAGCTCGATTGATTTTAGTGAGGCTCTACTCATTTACACCTAACTCAGGTTAGAGAAGGGTCCAGTGAATTAGTCCCAGTCACATATTTATCAGGCATGAAACATTCAGCTAATCTCTTGGAGCCCTGTAATTGGCTAACATAAAACATTACTAGATGATTAAAATTACAGTTGACTTTCAGAGTTGTTGTCAAGTAGATTTGAAATGTGGGAAAATCACTTAAAGGGTCCAATTTTGCGCTCTCCCTCCAATGTTTATGGATTGATTGTCAGATGCACAGTCCTTGTAGGCTAGCAACTCACAATTGCTCTCGGCAATACATGTCCTTCACCTCCTGTGGAAACTGCTGCTCTCGGTGCATGGACAGGGTTATTTAGCTAAACAACAGTTTGGAAAATACAGGAACATTACTAGAGAGGAAGGACAGCACCTTTTGGATATGATCAGCGTTGTCCTCTACATCGATTTGGTTTTGATCTTCTATTTTGATATGCTGCAAAGCCAAAAAAATCTTACTCATTTGTACTTTGACTATAAATAGCCAAATAACAGACTTTCATCCTGTCAAGGATGCTTTTGGAACAGGAACTGGTACTGTTCAGACATCAAGAATACCTGTCAGATAGCCTTAGCTTGTTCAAAACAAAACAAAACAAAAATCTTTTATTTTTATCAAAATATGAACTTGCCTTATCTGATCCAACTCCCTTTTATTAGACATGATATTTTGCCCAAAAGATAAACTGGGGAAAATACTGAACAAAACACAGAAATCAGATTGTTTCCCCTTCTGTCACACTATCTGCAGAAATGTGGAGAAGAAATTAGAGGAGGGTTGAGAAGTAAAAACATTGACCTTTACAGTTGCAGATGAGGCAAAATTAAGGTCTCAAGCCACGATGTGCTGCATGATGGAATACGTGTCAGGGAGTCATCTACCCCACACAGCATTACCTGTGGGTTGGGAGCCATTGTCATGGGTGTTTGCAGTCTCTTGTTTAGAAAGAGACTAGTCTTAGTCTTTAATTTGGAATGTTATATTTCATGATTTGTAAATGACAGCAAGAAAGCCTTTTTATAATTTGTATTAAACCATTTGATAAAGGGGAAAAAAAATCTATTTTTATGAAGCTGATAACCCTTTTTTGCTACCTTCAAGGACAATTGCAGAGGAAGAACTGGGGAGTATTGTTTTTACTATATCTATGGTACATTCTTCACAGAAAGCTTTGTCCTTACCTTTTAAATTAAGAGCATATTGATAAACTTGGCACTTCTAGTTTACCATACTTCAAATAAAGAGAATTTTTTAAATATCTATCATCTTCAAGTATAATGACCTGTGAATGTTTACTAAGGATCTTCAAATAGTTTCTGATCTGTTTCCTAACAAAGCACTGAATAACATCAATACATGCACTGTGCTCTACTCCAGTAGAATTAGATTAATAAGTTATATTGATTGATTAGCAATGCAAATAGAATCTGATACCCCCTTTCTGGCATCAAAACACATAAATCTGTTTGTATTGTTCACTTCTGGAGATCTCATTTGCTGAACGATCTTCTTGTTGACATTGACAGTTCCTTTCTCTTTGAGATAATCAATATTTTAAATGTGAAACCAAATGCAGACTGGGAGCTTTAGACATTTATAACGTTGTCGTCATTTAATCATGTAATGATTGGGTGTTATTCATTTCAGTTTGAAGGCTCTTTGACTGGTGGAAGTATAACCTTAGGTGACTGATATCTGAGTATGAGTATAGTTGTCAAGTATGGTAATGGTAGATATGCCTGCTTTAAGGTTAAAAATAATAGTATCTCTGAAAGATGTTTAGTAACAAATTGCATCTGCCTCGTGTTTGTACAGTTTCTGATCACAAAAGATAGGTAACAAGCTCCGGGGATCACAAGCTTTCCTTTACCAATTGTCTACGTGCTAAGTTGATTTGAAGCTGCTGTTGGAGCTCTTGACGTTCAAAAGAACCGCCAAAGTGCCACCTAAATTTAATTTAATTTGTAACATAATGTCTCTATGCATTTTATAACTATCAGTGATTTCAGTCTTATTCTTTATAATTTTCCCTTCATGCAGAACAGGTCACTATGCAAGAGATTTCTTCCCTCTTCTTTTTCTCTCCAACTGACCCCTAATCCAAAGTACCTCATCCATGTTATAAGAGCATAGAAATCATATTTACCTCTCTCTATTTTAACTTACATATTATATTAGCAACCCAGGAGCAAGTCTTCAGCGGTGTTTTCCATAAAGTATGCAAAAAAACAATGTGGAGAAAAAGGCACCAATGCAAAGCAGAAAAAGAGGAATATGAAATAGTAGAAGAGAAGTGGTCTTGCCCCATTTGCAGTGTCAAGATCACTAACAGGGCAATACACCCTGTTCTGGGATCTATATTTCAACGAGGGTGGGGAATACCCATAAGATTCCAAGCAGAGTCACAAGAAGTGACACAACATTTTTTAGCCCATGTTTTTGGCCACGTTTATGTGCCTACAGGGATTTCAAACTACAAGTGGTCCCCATCAACACAGCAGAAAGCAGATACACAGAATAATTCTCCCTGACATATAAACATGTCTAAATTCCTTCCTATTTTTTGACCTATTTGTGGTAACTCCAATGGAGAGAGACTGGTTTTTAGTCGTTCATCTTCAGTACTTTCTGTGTATTACCAATATTTATGACACTTTCAGAGGGTCATGTTATCAACACTACATTGTTACTTTGCTCATGCTCTCTGCCTTAAATTCTACTGATACTAAAAAGACTTCCTTTGGCATTTGAGCTAATCCACAAAATGACAATTACAGGTTCTTATGAAAACTAGTTGTCTTCTCACTATTTCTTTTTCCTTTAAATCACTGTTAAGGAATGGATTGTTGTTTTGTCATTTCCTGTTCTTATTAGAGCCTTTGTCATAAGAATAGAATATCAGAACTTCAGTGGCTCGGGAATACTCAGTTAGAGGTCTGCATCCAACCCTCTTTTGCAAGGTGGAATGAGGAGGCTTTGGTTTTGGTTTTAAAAATATTTTGTTCTTTTCTGAAATGTAAAACACTAATTCATTCTTATAGCAATCACATTAGAAAGAAAATTAAATATTGCCAATAAATATATATATATATTCTTATAGACATTGTAATTCATGACTCCTCATTCCTTCTTCAATTCCCCTTCTTGCTGCAAACATCTGGACGTTCCAAGTCAGATCATGCAAGTCTGCTTATGTTTTATTTCTTCAAAAGATTCAAAATGTTCACTCTTTAAAATTTTGAGGTTCTCTATTGAGTATTGTCTAGTTTTCTATAGCTACATAATATTTTGGCAGTTTTCAAAATGTACACTTCTGTTAGTCCTTGTAAAACATCACCTTTGTCCACACGAATAACCACTGAAACACCTGATTCCCCTGGCTCCAGCAGTGCTGTGGAGAGCCACTGACCACCCCAAATTGCCTTGTTGGGTGAACACGTCCCATGCAACGAAGTAGAAACTACAAGTTCCCACACAAGGCTTTCACCATGAGTATTGTACCTTTGTTTAATCTGAATGAAGATGTACAATATACATCAAGAGGTTTGGAGGTCAAGGTTGTGTTGTGGTATGCTTCTTCCAGTATTTTTAGGTATTAGTGAAATCTCCAGGCTACCAATGTACAAAATAATTAATCATAACCTGTTTCTAAGACAAGGCATAAAAAACCCAGTAACTGTTTCAAAAGCAGAGATTCCTGAAAACCTCCCCACTGTCAATTTTTTTTTCTGAATTAAGGGTAATATTTGTGGAATTCAATCTATTGCATTTGCCACATTTAATAGACAGTAGGTTTTAGAATTATTATTTAATCACATTTTGGAAAGCCTTATCACAGAATGCTCATCTAAAACTCTGAAGTGCTTTATTAGGTAGTTGTTATCCTTGAGTAGTATCAATAAACTTTGTATGACCAAACATTTAAAGATGCTTATAGCACAGAAGACCCTAATGACTGCCTGAAGGTATAATTCAATGCACTGTTATTGAAAAATTCGGTATATGGGTGACTGTGAACAGTTTTGCAAGAAACTATGTTTTTATGAGGTACAGACAGACACCTCATTGATCAGGAGTGCACATCTCAAAATTGAGTTTTGAAGATGGTGTTGAGGAGTTGATCATCAAGGGATAGTTTATCACAGCTGCATGCACTAAGAAAAGTGACGTCTTTTTATTTGGCAAAGAAATTTGGAAGATCATAAGGTACCTCTTAGATGCATCAAATTGGACACCTATAATTGCAAGTTTTTAATATCTTGGCTTTGATTTTGGCAGTGACCTAAGCTGCTACCAGTATCATTTCACCGACTGCAGCAGCCACACAAAGCGATGAAGGTGCTTCATTCATTTTACTACTGCTTTTAATTTCTATGCAAGCTCTTTTTAGCCTTGTAGATATTGAACATGCCATTCAGTCGTGTTTTATGGTCTCACTGGTTCTTAATTAAGCCGATAGCCTTTCAGTATGGTCTTTTCAGTCTCTGTAATATTACTTTACTGTTACAGTTAGTCCAGTAAGCAAACTGCATTTCCCTCTTTCTAACTGGGAAAGTTTGTTATTCTCTGTTTTTTTTCAGTGTTCTTGTCTCTAGCTTACATTTCTCTCTACTTCTTGTTTCTTTATTTAAGAAATTACTATCCTTTCCGTTTTCCATTTGCTGCCTTTCTCCTTATTATTTCTTTCTGGCTCAGTGCGTTTACCTGCCAGCTGCTTCCCTTTGAATTTTTTCAGCTTCCTTTGTATTCTTTCTCCACCCATCTACCAGAATAATAATATATCCTGTTGCAGCAAATGTGTCTGATCCCGTGCACAGTAGTTAATCCATGAATTTCCTTAAGGTTTTTTCATGTACGATTTGCTCTGTGCATGCCACTATAAAATAACATTTTAATTTGTTAAAACCTCTGAAAGTTATTAATATTTATATCAAATCAAGTTAAATGAATATGTTTTTCAAATAAAAGCCTGTATATAGAAAGATATTGTAAAGACTATCGTTGCGTCTTCTTGAAGGCTCACGGAAAAGTTTTCAGCCATCTCAAAGAAAGCATCAGTATTCATTTTCAACACTGAGCCTTATGAATCCTTCTGTTTATAACACTCCTCAACTGGAATAAATCTTCCAGTTGATTATCACAGCATTTGGCACAGTGCCACAAGCAGTTCTGGGAACAGTATTCAATCAATGTGTAAACTAGTAAAATGCCAGGAACTTTTGAAAGACCATGAAGGATGATTAGTTAGTAAAGAATAAACAATGTTTGAATGTTGAGTATAGCTACTAGCAAAGCAGGGCTGAGAAGAATTTTTCCATGGTTTAAAATTAATATATAACTGAAAATTTAGGCAGGTATTTATATTTTGTTATCTCACACTCCAACATTTATTTAATTAAAGCCAGGTATACAGAGTAAGACTTTAAAAGAAATAAACACTTTGATTATACTGTAACATGTTTGTATTACCAACCATTAACTCACCCTCTATTTATAGTTAAATAGGAAACTAATGGCTTATAAAAACTGAAAGATTAACAAAAACATTTTTAAAAAAATCTTTAAGTATTAACATAATAAAAAATCCCTTTTAGTCATGCTGTAATAGTCCTGCCTTAGATTATTGCCATCTATACTAAGTTTTGGCACTTTATTTTATTATTCTAATGAGAATACATCCTTCCTATGTTAATATCACTTGGACTATTTTGGAAAAGGATTTTTTCTGTCTATTTATGTTTGAAAGAATCTAGTTTTCAAGCAGTAGCAGACTTCTGCATTTCCCTCAGAATTTAGTGCTCTTCTGAAGTGCTCACCTAAATCCTAAATACCAAAATAATCCTTGAGTCTCAGAGGACAGAGTTAGTCCTATATACTTATATGCTAAAGTTCTGATTTCTGAAGCTTCCAGCTTAAATACAGTGATGCCTTTCATTTAGGCACGGCCATTCCAGTGTTGATGGGATCCATGGGGGTTAATTAAGGGTAGTTTATAATCTTTAGGAGATCTTAAATTTTCCTTTAAATATAATAACCTGTCTTGTATGCAGAACTTAACAGCTGAGACGTGTGCTGTCTCCTAGAGCAGCTTTTCTATATATAAGTGATTTTTTCAAACGATGCACCAAACTTTGGCTCCCTGTTTACTAGCCAGGCATATCAAGAGTTAGGTGGAAAATCGAAACCCAACATATTTTTATATTAGTTGAAAGAACTACGTTAAGTAGGCAAAGTACGTGCTGACAGCCTCTCAGACACACTGTGGTAGCACAGAGTCAGTCTGTTGCTGCATCCTGCCTACTGTTTAGTGCATAAAAATAATGTCTGCCTTGTGTACGACAAGGAGGTGTTGGGATATTCTCTTGGTGAGACAGGAGATGTCTATATGCTTCATGCCTTATCATTACAGTTATAGACAACTGAAAATATAATACATCTGAACTCTGACATGCTACAGGAAAAAAATACGTAGACTTACATTCCTCTCACAATAGCATTTAGTTCTTTAAGTCCAAAAACTGCATGGGGTCACTCACTGAGTTTATTAGATCTCATAGTTTCATACTTCTATACCCAAAAGTTCAGGTCAGCTGTGTGGCTTTTCCCATGATCTCATTATGTGTGTCAGCAATTGCCATGCATACAAAAGCGAAATCTTTGAAAAATATTTGGATAATAGAAGAGCTCAAGTTTTCTATTCTCAGACTGAATATGTAGTCATCTTTTGAGCAGTGCTTTACAGTAGTTACACTATATTCCAAGTGGGAATAAATACATGTTTTCTAAGGAAGAGAGTAATATTATGACAGAAAACATAATAAAACATTGAATTGGCAAGATGCAACAAAACAGGGGTAAAAAGAGGACTGTTCAGTCTGGTTTGAAATCTCTAATTTAATATACGGCTGTGTAGAGATGTTACAAAAATAGGAAATTAATGTAAATTACAAGTGTGCAGTGTACACAAAACTGATGCCCTCCAACAAATAAGATATTTTGCCGTGTATCTCCTTCTCTAAAACATCTGCCTTTATTATTTATACACAGAAGTGCCATATCTCACCTTTTTCTTTAAGCTAAGTCTTTGTGCACTTAGGATTTGTGCCGTAGTACATTGTTGAGATCTTACAATGATGAGAGAATGGGGAACAGAAAAGCCGTGGGATGTGTATGCAGGGGTGAGGGAGATTTGGCAGTAAGCAAATCAGACTCAGAAACAACAACAACTTCATTTCAAGATACTTTAGTGTGTAACTTTAACACTAGATTTTCATTTTAATGGATTTGACTTTTTTAATCTCTGAAGAAGGTTAAAAGTGGTATCTTTGTTGAATAGCTACTGTATATCTAATTCTTGGAGGGTTTTTTCCCTCATGATGTGGAAATGGTTTCAATCCCTTTTAATATTCATTTAATGTCAGTGCAATATATATTGCCACCTTACTTACTGCATTAGTAAAAAATGTGCTTATGTGCTATGATTCTCTTATGATAGAAACATAAAATCTCGGAAGGATCAAAGTCCACCAACATTCACCCTCCTGCAACAGCAGGAAATTGATCGTGCGAGAGATGCTCACCTAATGCTAACATATTATTATTATTTATTATAGCACTAACAGTGCGCTAGGTGCATTAGACGCCAGTATGAAGATGAGGTCCTTGTCCTGGAGTGGCTTCAATCTCCGGGGTGATCTTACAAACACTTAACTATATGACTAACTATATACGCATGAGATCTTTCTAGCTCACATATTTAAGTGATGATTTTTTTATTTTATTTTATTTTTACGTATAAGACATTCCTGCAGGGTCCATAGCACTAATTAAACTTAATGTTTCTCCTCTGCATCAGAGTGTGTGCATACATAAAGGGGAACGGATCAAACTCTTCCAGTGCCTTATGATTATATGGAAGTTTTATTAAAAAAACACCACCCCTTTCCAATATGTGCCTCTTATTGCCCTACACTATATTTCCCACTAAATATTTTACAGCCAGTAAAAGCTATATTTTGTTTTATGCAGTTTTATTAAAACAAAGATCTTACTGACCACATTGAAATTCCCAAAAGGCACTGCTGTTGGACCATAGTCTACAGAGACAGTTATGTAAACCAGCTCAGAAAAATGACATACATTATACTCTGTCATGTATGTGTTAGGGTTATTCAAATGGCAAATTCTGGTCAAAATCCAAACTAAAATGAGTTTTGCCCAGACCTTCCTAAGGCCTCACTATTTTAACCCTTCTGCATTCGTGTGCTTGCTTCCAATGTATCGAGGAGATCTTGCAGGGCATCATAGAATTGTAGTGGTCGGAAAAGACCTTTAAGATAGTGTCCAACGATAAACCAAACACTACCAATTCCACCTCTAAATCATGTCCCTAAGCACCTCGTCTACCCAACTTTTAAAACCACCAGGGAAGGTGACTCCACCACCTCCCTAGGCAGCCTGATCCAATGCTTGATAACCCTTTTGGTGAAGAAGTTTTTCCTAATATCCAATCTAAAGCTCCCCTGGCATCACAAGCATTTCTGGCTGTAATGCTGAGGTCTATTAGGGCAGAAGCTGGCATCTTGTTATCTGCAGTAAAATTATCAGAAGTTATCAGCAGATCACTTCTCAGTGTAAAATTATTTGTCAGATTTCAACACGAGTGTGGCAGCTCTGTTAATTTGAATTGCCTAAAAGACTTATGGTTTTGTTGCATGTTGTTGGATGTTGTAATAGCTATCATTTGTAAAACATCTTTTTCCAGAAGTCCTAAAGATGCTAGGAAATGTGAATAACTTAAATCTCTCAGTTTTGGACATATGAAGTTTAGAGACTGCCAATCCCTTTTCAGATGCTGGTGAGAGAGGGATGCAAATAATTCATTAGTTCCTGGTTTAGCTTTGGATATGTCTCCTGCTGGGTTTTCACCCGTTTAGTTATAGCATAGTCCAGTCACCAGATCGATGCCGTGAGACTGATGGACCAAGCTGGTTCTCTTACTCGCAGTTAGGTCCCAGTCACCAGACATGGCTGTTTTTCACGTACCTGATCCAGGTTTTTTATCCTGATGCCAGTCATGGACTGATGAGTTCTGGCTGTGGACATCAGGGCTCTGAAATGGATTTCTACTTCCCATGTGATCCACAATCAAAAGCTCGTCACCCAAGTTGTTTTTCCTGTATTTAAAAACAAAAAAAATAAAAAATAGGAAAACACAACAAACTAACAACGTGCAAAATATATTGATAATGAAAACAAGTATATAATTACTAAATGCTGAGGGAGAAATCAAAGCTGTGCTCTTCAAACAGGATATTATTTTGTAATTAAAAATAACTTCAAAATAAAAAAAACTAAAGGCACGATCATTGTAATGTGCATTAAGTGCAGCTGAAACACCATTTCAAATGGTAAAATAGTGCTTGGTAGCAGGGAGGAAAATTTAGAGGAAAGAAAAAATTAAAGCAATTCAGTGCTAAAAGAACCAATTCCAATTATATTTGGAGAATTATGTTTTCTTAATATCAGTGTTATGAAATTACTCCCTGCATTATTTATTCTACAAGTCTTAATTGATAAATATTAGGTGACTGATTCTTGCAAAAGAACAAGCACTTGGTGGAGCATATTCTGAGTTGCCTTGGTTTGTACTTATCATAAAAATGAAAACTACTGGAGCATAAAGAACTTACAAAAAGGAGGCATTACTGTGGATTTAGTACAGCTGGAGTTTGATACCCCCGAGTTGTATTCATCACATATACTGTGTCAAGACATTGCTTACAATGTATCAAATCATATTACGGGCCATAAGAAAGCACAATATTTAAATTGAATGATGCATTTGGTATCATTCTGAGTTAATTCTTATATAATAAAGTATAAAAAAAAAGCAAGTAGCATCCATTTCCACATAATCTCTCTTTCAACTTATCTGTATTTAACTGTATTTCTCTCGTCAGCTTAAAAAAAGCAAGTATATCTGAGAAGCCGCCAAATTTAAAGAGGGTGTTACAAAGACGTTTAGTGAGGACACACTATTTGTTGGCTTTTTGATGGCTATGATGTTTAAGCACATCACAAACACAAATAGGCTTATTCCACAACTTCCTGAGACCAGGAAGCATTAGTAATATTCTCATTTACAGACAGTGACCAAAGAAATAGAGTGCTATTGGGTAACATGCCTGTACTGTACAGGGAATCTGTGGTGCAGCTGAAAACAGAACCAGATTCCTTTTACTGCTTTGACTGCCACTCTTAAACATTTTTAATTTATTTTAGTCCCTTGCTAAGGGATGCCTTTATCTATCCATCTAGACCTTGCAGTTGTGAGTGCCAATGTACGAATCCAGCCTCCTCTATGTTATCTATAAGATGCCAAGGGAGATATAACTGCTGATGGAGCTCTGGGGTTAGCAGAGTTGTAATGTGTCTGTTGGAGAATTCTCTGACCTCATCACACACAACAGGAGCTTTGTTGCTCTTCACTGGACCACTGCTTTACCCTTTCCTGCCGTGGTAGTTTCACCATGTACCGAAGACTTGTGTGTGATGTAGCCCACCTTCATGGGGTTACCAACCAGCACACTGACAAAGGTTACTTGAAACATAACCTGTACATTCCCAGAGCAGGGGAAGTGCATTTTGATTTATTCTGCAGGATGAGTAGTTCCCAGAAAAACCTTTTTATTAAATGTTCCATAGGTAAAATAAGAATCAATGTATAGTTTAAGCTGTTGGTCGCCAGCCCCCTGCACGTATGTACTCCTTCTGCTTGAAAGAATGACCTAAAATATCTCTCTTTTTTTCAAAGTTTTATCAGTGTGTATCCTCATTAAAGGGTTCTTTTGTCAAGAATTCTGATTTTTTTTTCCATGCCTTTATGTAGATTATAGTCTCCTAAATCACCAACATAGACTTTAGCAACTTGCTAGGGGCTAAGGTATAGAAAGAACGATTGAAGGAGATTCAATTAAGTACTTTTGAAATTTTGGCCAAAGTTTACTTTTTTCCCCACACATCAGAACACCAGCAGGTTGTCCTTGGCTTTTGAGCTTCTAGTTTTCAAGGCTCCCACCTTGCAAATCTCTGCTTATGTGCTTCATTTCTTAAGTGTATACAGACCATAGTCAAAGCACGGGCATATGTGTGCGTAGGACTAGGATGTCGTCTGGCAGATGGTGTCTTGGTACCTAGATTTCTTCAGAAGTCAGCTGAAGTCTTCCATAATTTCATGGAGATAAATAGGAAAGTAATTTCTGAATGCATTAGAAAGGGTTCTTCACACAGAATTGTTTAGAGGGAATAACTACCGTAGCCTATAGAAAACCTTGGCTAACCTACATGCCCCATTGCTGAGTGTGTGAAAGTTGAATGTTAGAGTTTGTCTCTTTGTTTAACATTTTGTATGTGAAAGGGCAATGTATTATACCACTGAAACAAAGGTTTTCCATAAAAGGAAAACACATACATCAAAATCAGGGAGAATAGCCCTGAGTCTTGAATCTTAATATAACTGTTAGCTCATTAACACGAAACTTGGCGGGTTTTGCGTGTCCCAAAATGTCCTTATCTCTGTAGAGCTCTGTGATTGCTGAAGGTGATTTAGAGACAAAACACTTGCATAACGGTAGAATACAATTTGTCTTTGTGTCAGAGGGAACTGTTT
Organism: Antrostomus carolinensis; assembly: GCF_000700745.2. Lineage (NCBI taxonomy): Eukaryota > Metazoa > Chordata > Aves > Caprimulgiformes > Caprimulgidae > Antrostomus > Antrostomus carolinensis. Next base: position 47,327 of record NW_010307019.1, on the reverse strand, counting down.
AAATGACTTGAGGTAAGTCAGCGGCATAGTCTAAACACATGTTTGCCCATAGTCTTACCTGAAGATATAGTTGAGCTTGCATTACAAAGAATTCAGCTGTATAAATACCTCGTGCCATCTGCGTATGGCAGGGGAATTGAGCCAGTAGAAGCTCAAGACCTGTGTCAGTGTTCTCACAGAAGGACTGTTTATGAACAGATGTTATGTGGTGTTTTTCACAGAAAATGGGCTCTGGAGAGAGAAAATGTCTATCAATTACTGAGGTATTATGTATAACAGCAATTTTTAACCTTGAGAATGATACTTAAAAGTTCTCTATGAAATATTCAGCGCCACGACCACTTCCTTTGTGCAAAGTAACATATGCCCTTGCATATTGCACAAATTCTTTTTAATATTGCTTTTTAAGTTCTTTTCTCCAAAAGATCTTAGATATTGTAGAAATCATTACTCCCCACTCTGCGGGGGGAAAAAAAAATAAAAATGCCCTGCATGGAAAAGTTTTTCTATTTGCTGTTTTAAAAACCAAGCTGGGTTTTCAGGACTGGGTGCTTGTATATTAAGTTTTGTGTTTCCTAGACCTATCTAATGAATACAAGGATTCAAAAACTGTAATTTAATAAACAAACTGTACACATTAAATAATTGGGGAAAAAAAAGTATTCTGGGCTGTCCAAACCTTGGTAATTAACACTAATTTCTGTAGGGTGTTTGAAAGAATGAGGTCTTAATTTTAGTGAATAAAGAAGAATTTACTTGAAACTGTAAAATCAAGCAACATTCTGTAAAATTTACTAATTATTAAATTAATTTATTTCATAAATTGCCAATGTTAGTTTGCCAAAGCTAATGTCTGGTTTATTGGACTAGACATATCTTACTCCCCATTTTTATCACTTCTGTAAAACTCTTGACTTCAGAGGACCTTTGAACTTGAGCTTTCCACTGTACAATGTTAAAAACGGAGCCTCCAGTTACTGCTAACAATTACAGCTATCAGTGTTGTACTGTGCTTTACCAATCTGCTCTTGCTTCAGGAGACAAACTGTATCTTGCAAAAATGCACTGTTATTAAACATTCTCACATGGGATGTCTATGTGTCGGAAGACCCTTACGTGACCTGTGGACAGACACCATGTTTTGCATAATATATATACTTTCATTTTCCTCTGGCTTTCTTATTATTTATTCAATAAATCCTTTTTTCTTGCTGACAGCAGTTGTATTTATAAAGCTAAATCCAACACAGCAAAATGTTCATCACTTTATAAACTAAACACTAATGTTTTATTTATGTGCAATGAACAGAGAAAAAAAGAACTGAATTGATGTTTACCTAACAAGCTGCAAAAAAGTGCAGTAACATAATAGTGAAGTTCATAAGCATTCTGGCTTGTAATTTTTGGTGTCAACATTTGAATTGCAGAAAGAGCTTATGCAGACATAGCACGTATACAAGTGCAGTTTAGATCTACATCTATAAAAATAACATCTGTTTAAGCATACATTACATTTAAAAATAACTGTACAGTGATCAGCTGGTTAAGTACAGTTAACCAGATGCCGTTTTAAAGTGCCAGATGGAACAATGAAACTAAGATTGAAAATTAAAAAATACTGTGAAAGGTCAAATCAATTAAGCAACCTGTTTTGTTGGCATGTAACAGTTAAAAGTAAGTTTAAACTACTTAAGGAGTGAGCAATGTGAAGATGAAGCAGTTAATTTTTAACTTGCTATTTAGAAGAGGGAAAGATAAAATGCCTGCCCTAGCTCCAGCATCCCTGGGCAAGTCTAGGGGGAAACCAGGAAAATAGACACGGTTAAGTAATGTTTGCTTTGTTTTGTTTTCAATTTAAAATAAATAGTATCTTTCAGGCTTTTAAGTAACATCTATTGTGGCAGTCTGAGGTCCTGCAGCACATACACCAGCATCTCTTTCTCCTCCTCTGTGACCAGTGAGGGACTCCTTGGCCAAACCAGCTCCCTGGATTTGCTCTTTAGTGGTGGGGATGGGCTTGGGCACCCATCGATGCCAGGGGATGCTGTGGGAAGCAGCTGTCCTTTCCACCTGGGCTCTGTAAGCCCTGTTCATTTCTGGGCATTAAACCCACCTGCATCAGGAATGACATCTGATAAGAGGTGTGATGCGAAGTTTTGGAAAGGGGCGTGCCACTGTAGGTCTGAGAATAAATGACCAACGTTTGTTAAAATAGCACCAAATAATAAGCCACTGAAAGGCAGATAAGGGGAAAAGAGATTTTATTATCCTAGCCTGTTTTAAGCACAAGGGAAAAAAAATCACATCTTTGAAATCTCAGTGAACCAGTGCATATTTTTTTTTTCTTCAGTCCTAACAAGTGTAAAATTCACAATCTAAATTTAAATTTTGGGCAATGGGACAGTGGTATTCTTGCTTTAATCAGAAAGGTGTAATGATACCTGCAGGTCTGCTGGCAAGCAGGGCAGCAGTCATGACCCATGAGAGAAAAAGTGTTGATTTTCCCATGGAGATGACTGCTGCTACTTTTTGGGTTGGTTTGGGTTTTTTTTTTTTCTTTGTGTGAGTGGTTTTTGGGGTGTTTTCTTTTGTTTTGTTGTTTTTTCCACCTAGCAGTAACTGATTCTCAACTTGCTGCAACTCAGAATCTCTATAAAACTCAGAATCTCTGTAACACAAGTATATTGCTAGATAATTCTCCATCAACAGTTCAGAAACCAGTGACATCAGGAACTGTTTTGGAAAGAGGGTTTAGGCACCAAATCTGGGAGAGCGGCGGGGCTCTGGGTCAGATGGAGATGCTCAGCCGCCTTGGGCTGAGCCGTGCCATCCGTCAACGATTCGAGCGTGGCTGCTAACTAGAAAGGGAATTTTTCCCGAATGAGTGTAGGGCTATTTTCAACCTAGGAACTTGCTGTTGTTCCTTTGTTTTAGTAACTCTGTTTATATGTAGTTGGCGGAGGCAAGGGGAGGAGGGCAGAGCGCTGGGGCGCGTTGCTCCTTCCTAACACCTCCTCGCTTGCTCCCACAGCTCCCAGTAAAAGAGCAGCTGTACCTCTCTCGAATGCACAGCCAACTGTTTAGACCAAGAACACAATGAAAAGATTCTGCTGCTGTTAAAATAAATAGCTTCCCAGTAGGGGGTGGAATAGTACGGCTGCGCCTAAGAACTTTGTGTACCAGAAAGTCCTGGGATAGGACACACTATAGGGAGAGAGGAAACCAGCCTGGCTTCTGCACTTGGCTCACTTTTCCTCCTCACACTGAGAATAGTTACCATACACATCGCTGGTCCTGTTGGATTCCCTTTCATGGAAATATTTTGCGTTCCTGCTGGTTCAGTGGCTGATGTTCAATTATTTTTATTATTATTATTTATTTATTTTTTCCAAACAGTTTCTCTTCATTGACAGCATAAAGCAAACATTTGAGCTTGCTGTAAATAAAGAACATACCAGACCAGTGGCAGGTAGCTTGTGATTTTTTAAGTGGACTCCCAACCAAAGTTTGTAAATCTGGGAAATCAAATCATTATATTTAACAGACAAATGTGTATAATATAAAATCAGTGAAAAGATAACAAAATAAGTACTTTGACTATTATTTGGGGGCCTAATTAGACTGGTGGAATCACTGTAGTCAGTGAAATTAGAGTTATACAACTGGGGGGAAGGGAAATCCAGCCCTTTAGCTGAATGAACGCTAATGGAGCCCCATTGACATTTGCTGTCCCAGGTATTCAGCAGCTGTTCCTTTCCTTTGCAGAAAACAAGGCTTCGTTCTTGCCAGACCATATTTTCCTTAATTTAACCCCCTGGCAGAGGAAGCAATGGAGAGATGAGAGCAGCTAAGTTCTGCTTGAAGCCCAGACCATTTCACCAAGCGTCCTGGCACCTTTGTTGCTGCTTCTCTCTGGTCTCCTGAGGTGGTACCTTAGAGCAGGGTGGAGGTTTATGTTAAGAAGGCAAACGCACAGCTCTGCCAAGCCCTGTGCTCTGCTCACAAGAGCAGGTGCTGGGAGACAGCTAGCCTTCAAGAAATCCAAGGCTGTGCTCCCTACTTTGCTCACCTCACCACCCTGGGCACTAGGAGATGTTCCCCTGGCAAGCAGAGGATCGGGGGAATTCCTGCGGCCCTGGGACTGCAGGTCCCAACAGCCAAACCATGTGCAATGTGGCAAGGGGATGTGTGGACTAGGGGTGGTGGTCTGAAGGACAGTGATGGAAAGGCTGGAGCTTATAGGAATGAATAGAGAACAACATACATCTTATTGGGATGTGTTAGACTGGTGGCTCTTTTTGGGCTGTCAGTTATTTAGCCTGAGCAAATGTTTTCCCTGATGAAGGAAATAATTTTCAAGGAAGATCTTTTGATTGAATTTTGCTGTCACGCTTAGGTGCAGATGAGATGTCTGTGCTTGCAAGGCACAGTGCATCATTAGCTGAGTGAACTCACATTAGTAGAAGAACATTTTGGCAGCTGAAAGTAGGACTGGGGCACTTTTTCCTCTGGGAACAGGAAAGCCAGAAAGCTGGAGCCTGGGAGGGTGACACAGGAGATCTCAGGCTACTTGCTTGTGTCTCTGCAACTCTATCCTAACAAACCCAGGACACCCTTACACACCCAGTGCCTGGTCAGCCTTCCTCATTACTCCTCTCCTCAGTGCTCTCCTAACCTGTAGCTAAATCACCTTTGGCAAGTTTTTCTTCCATTGCAAAGACGGCAACTCCCCTGTCAAGTTCTTGAGCGTTTGTTTGTGCAATGAAATCTGTGATGCTCTAAATCTCAATGTGCATCAGCTGGCATGCTCTGACATTTGGAGAGCTTCACATTCATTGTGTGCCAGACACACAACGAGAGGCCCCAGCACAGATGTAGCTGGACCCCAGGTTCATCTTTGAAGGTAGGGAGGGATGTGCTGTGGGTCAGCGAGTGACCCAGAGGCTTTTGGTGGGGGAGGGAGGACTGGAAGGGAGCAGTGGATAGCCAGCTGGTTGATTGTGCCGAAACCAGGACAAACAGTTGAATATCATTTTCTTCTGAATTCCTAAAGTACTGGGACATCTGGCTACCTGAAATACATCAACAAATAGGTCAGCTAAGATTGCAGAAGCACGTCTCACATTGCAGCACCGTTATGAGAGTGAGAGGTGACTCTGCCAAGAAAAGTCTTCCTTTTTGCAGTAACATTTTCTTCTCCCTAAAATCCTCTGTAGGCTTTTTAACTAAGATCACTGGAAAATGTGTTAGTCTGGGATTTTTTTTTTTATTCTTTTTTTTTTTAAAAAGGAAACATGAGATATTCAGGAGAAGTGTACTTCTGGGGTGGGAGCAGGAGATCTGCAACAACAGGCAGCGTGGGCAGGTCTCTGCACAATCCCACCCTTGGGTTTTCTGGGCACCTGTATCCTGATGTCTGGTCCACCACCACGTGGGGAGGGACCTCCTGCCTCATTTTCCCATTCCTTCCCTCACACCAGTGCAAATAGAAAACGCTGCTGTCCTTATTAGGGAGCATTTTGCAGCACTTGTGTAGTCCCAATTCTGACAAAGCATGGAAGGCGGGAGAGAACTGGCCCCAAAGACCATTCAGTTGTTTCTAATTTCTACGGTGTGGATAGTCCCTTATAGAAGACCCCAAAATTGCCAAGAATAATGCATGTTTTTCATCTCTCCTTAAGCACTTGCAGGATGGGATTGTTCCTCACGGCAAAGGAACACCCAAAATGACCCTCCAAATATCTATATTTTAAAATGCAGTGATCTGATTTTTCTTTTACCCACTGGTAACCCTTCTTAGCCTGTTTTAGCCTAAATTCTATTTACAGCTTTATTGCAGCTCCTATCCTTGATTAGGGTAATGTACAGGAGCTGAGGTAAATGATGCCACTGTTTATCCACTGTTTTAGAAACTTATTGAAAAAATATTTTTAGAGCCTGAGAGATCCTCATATAACTTTTTTCCCCTCTCAAGCCACAGAGGAACCAGTTGATCACAATAAGTAAAATTTTTATAATGAAAGTAAAATATGAACATGAATCAAATACAAAGCTATATTGTTATTGTTTATACCACGTGAATTCTGGGGCACTGGGTAATGCCTTTGCTTCAGTCTTTCTTTTGCTAAATCAACATTAGCTAGCAACACACCTAATCTTGACTGAACTGTGTTATTTCCTGCCTCCCTGCCTTTCCTGTCTAAATATCACTCTCTGCTGAAGCAGCTAAATTTGCTGCAAATGAAGAATATTTTGGGACATGAATTTTCTTACAAAACATGGGAAGAAATCTAATGCTGTAACCAAACAGCACTCTAATTAATGCAGATCCAGACTATTGAAAGCATTTGTAGGTTGCTGTTATCAAAAAAAGAGATCAAGAAATTGATGATGAATCCATTACTGGCATGTATAATAAATACTGACCACAAACATTTTTGGGAATGGTACCGGAACAGATGCGAGCTCAGAAATTCTGGACCTGGAACATATGGGATTTAATAAACAGACTTCTGTTCCAGCTTCTCAGTTGCTTTTTTTTATTTTTCCTTTCTTTCTTCTTTCTTTTTTTTTTTTTTTACTGTACTTGCTTAATTTTATGTGGCTGTGTATGATTCCATTATTAATTAATCTACAAGTATTTGGCATTGCTTCATCTTTGAGGTTTTCTTTAATTTGCAAATGTGCTGTTTTAGTTTGAACAAGACTTGTGTAGCTAATGTTAGAATGGAAACATATTTAACCCTCTGCTTCATTTGATTCCTCTCATCTTTTCTCATTCGAAGAGAAGTAGCTGACTTTGTGTGTGTGCACGTGCACACGTGTGTGTGTATTATTAGCTGTGCTGTCATTTTTTAATCCCTTTCTTTCAATCATCGTTTTTCCTCAGACATGAAATATTTCAGTCTAACATGCTGTACAGACTGTTCATGGTGAAACACTGGTAGCATTTTCAAAATCTAAAACAGGAGTACCATGAGGATAGAACAAAAGAAATTAAAACACTAGATATGCCACAGTTGTCTTATGCAGCTGTTAGAAATTTAATTATTTTATCTCATAGAATAATGTGCCCTTCAGAAATCATTTTGGACTAGATGTTTCAAACCAATGATCTGTAGTTAATTATCTTTAATAACTGTTGCACATTATGGTTAGATCTATGTTTTTGCTAAACCAATTAATAATATCTTCATTAGTATAAAGACAAGGTAGCTGGATCCTTTCATTTTTCACATTGAAAGAGTAGATATTTTAAACACTGTAATTTACTTTAGCCATACATTCCCGATGATATGACTAATTAATGAAACTTCAAAGACATATAACTTCCAAAAGCTACTTATTTAAAGTCATTGTTGAGCACTTAATGACATTATGTTGGGGCATTGCAGAAACCATCACTGCCTGAGTGTTGAATTTGCTAAACCTTTTTATGCTACTGAACTGAAGGAAGCCTGAGTTATATTGAAAAGCAAATTGAGCCAATATTTCTTCATGTTCCAAAAACCCCCAAAAACCTGTTGATTACAAAAGGATCTATCAAAAGCTGATGACCTCCTTTCTGCTTACAAGTTGCAGCTGTCACTTTGACTTATTCATACAAGTCTATGTGGAAAATGCAGGAAAAAGAGCAAAGCAAATATTCCACATTTTGTGGATGGGCTGGTATTAATTTTGTTCAGAATCGTTAGTTTTCTAGATATTCTTTTTATACCTGCTTTATCTGATGTTTTTCCTTTTTTTTTCTTTTTCTTTTTTTTTTTTTTTCAATGCTCATAACTCACTTTTGGAGTTGGTTAATAAATACCATGTCATTTTAGTCTGCTATCTGACAAAGAATTAACCCTGAACACAATATTAAATACACAAGTGATTGTCTTGATATTAACAGTGCTACTGATTGCACAGAGAATGAATTGGGAAGTTATGGGGCCAAATGTTTTAGGTCCCCTATTTAGGCATGCAAGCTGATGAAAAGATCTTCTAGAAGAGGATCTCCTGCAAAGTTTTCCTGACCTTGAGGTAAACTGAATGTAAAAAAAGATGCATACTGGTTTTCATCTTGTATGTATTTTCATACAATCTTCAAATATCATGCAGCCAACAGGGAAGACTTTCTGAATCTTAAAAGAGCATTGTATATACAGCCCTCCAAGAACTGGTATTTCCCATCATGGAGAACTGTATAGGAATCAACTAAAAAATAAAAAAAATAAAAACTACATCTAAGAGAATAAAACAGTGCAGCCAACTGTACACAGGGCTAGAAGGCCAGGAGAGAAGTGTTAACAGCCAGTTGTGACAGCTACAAAATAATTATCGAGCAGTGAGTACCTGGTCATTCAGCTGCTGAGTTTCCCCCAGGAGTCATCTTTAGTCCTGGTGCAGATAGGAAAGACGGTGGATATATTTACTTGGGATTATACTTAACCAGTAGCAGAGATGGGGTTCATGGTCCATGTCTCTGCTGGGCTTCTGCTGGCTGAGCCCAGGGCTGCTTATTCCATTTCTCACGTAAATGTTTCTATCGAGAAGGTGAAATGTGTGGATTCTCTTAATACAAATCTGGTAGCTTTGGTGGGGTTTGGGGTTTGTAGAAATGCATCATCGAAGAGCAGAGAAAGGAAGGAGCTTTGTGATGAGTGATCTGTAATGGTTTTGTGGTGTTAGCCGTGCAATTTGTTGTCTGAGGTTTCAGATACAGGTCAGCCTCTTGCAATGTACAGGTAAACCTGAATAATTGATATTTAATTATAATATTAATACACAATAAAATAAAAAAGAGCAAGAGGTCTTAAAAAAAAAAACTTTTTACACTATACTTCTTTTTTCATCTGTAGATCTGCTGAATTAAAAAACTGTGTTTGAGACTCTGCAGGGGCAAAGTCTGTAGTGACTTTCTTAAAATTACCAGTTCAAACCAACCTGTAGGAACTTGTCAAGTAAACCATCAAAAAGATCATTTTCTAATAGGAACTGTACTTTGACAACTTGTAAACTCAGATATCACTGGAAAACAATGGCATTTTTCTCAGATACCAGCAGTTCTGCAAAGTTGTTTTCCCCCCTTAAGCCGGTGCCATCTTAAAAATATCGTGTATTTGTGTCAGACTGAAGCTGTTTTTGTTAATGCTCCAGTGAGCTGTAGGAGCCTATATGATCCTGAACTCAGTAGTCTGTTGGGCTTCTTTTTCTAAGTGAGAGAAAAAAGAATTTCCTCTAAATTTTTTTTTTTTTTTTTTAATTCTGTATGAATATTTTTCTTCATTTAGTCTGAAAATACTCAAATAGAGAAACATCAGGTTGCTTGTAAATTTTATGTGTATTGGAGGAAAAGCTTGAGAGTAAAATTACATTTCTGGAACTGAACTTAATGGAATATTTTAGACTTAAAATTTTACCTTTTAATCTTGATTTGTTATATACTCTGATGTTTTTAATTAGGCAATGGACAGAAAACATTGTGTTTGGATGCCCTTCAACAAAATTTAGATTATTTAGTTTCCTATGATTTTATTAAAGTACATAATCTTTCTGATAATCTTTAATATTGTTCCATTAATGTTACTTTGAGGTGTAAGCAAAATAGGTGGCTATATATGAGTCATACATATTCTCTAAATACAACTTATTCTTAGACCCACTGTAAGAAAATAATGCTATTGTTCATTTTCATTCCCTGAGGTTTATTCTTTGATGTCCTACATACCTAATCAATCTTTAAACCAATGCCAGGTTTGATTAAGGACTGTCAGATAAGGCTGGTACTTGTTACTTAATATTTCTGCTGCAAGGAAGAAGTGTCCAGATGAAGAAGTTTGGCGTTTAGATGCAGTGAAACTGTCATACTACTAAAACTTGTGAGCTGAATAACTCGGTGCACAAGAAATCTTGCAGCAGAAATGGGTGGTGGTTCTGGGAAAAGAATCATATCCTTTCCCTGTTTCACCTGTGCAGTACATCCATGTTGGAGTTTGACTGGAGGCATTTTGGGATTACCTTTGCAGTGAGTGTGGTTGGATTTGCTGTTTGAGTTTTTACTCAACAAATACATGTGTTTTTTTCTAGCATACAGCTGTATTCTATTTCATTTCAGTGATTTTTAATATATCTTTTGAGAACTCTAACCTCTCCTATTTTGGGCTGACACAGTAACTCAAGCCCTTTTCTCTTCCTTTTAAAGTTTGGGCAGGCAGAAAATCCAAACATTTACAGTATTCTGTGTCTTGAAAGCAAGTTACCAGGAACTGGGAGAGGCACTATACGAATTAGGTTACAGATGGAAATAATTATTTGGTTTGATGAAAGTTTCAATAATATTCTCCAATCTTGAGGTGAAGAAGGCTTACTTGTATGGCTCTGTGTCACAGCATCTCGTTTCCAGTGTGAAAGTAAATGAAACTCTACAGTTTCCATTGATTTAGGATTTGCACTGGGGGATAGTTTGCACGAGAAATCGGTATCATATGTAAGCCTGTAATGAATTTGAGCAAATCTCAGTTGCATAAGCTGATGTTAGTGAAATTATTGAAAATTTACCACTTGAGAACTTCTGGTAATTAAAGATTGCTTCTAGAGGTTCCCCTGCTCTTCAGGAATAACCTTGTGAAGTGTTTGTGTAAGGGCTATTCATAACCTGCCTTTCTTAGAGTCACTCTTGACTGCTATGAAACCCGGGACTGAATATGAAGAACAAGAATTTTAAGCACATCTCTTCTTAGAGTCACTCTTGACTGCTATGAAACCAGGGACTGAATATGAAGAACAAGCATTTTAGCATCTTTGCTGAGTCTGTGTTTAGTTGGTAAGCCCTTAAGGAAGAAACATATAATACAGGGAATTTGATCTCTAATTTGGATATCATATTTGTAACACCTTGAAATTATGATAATATGATACTGTTACTGGAGGACTAATTGGGAAACCACAAAAACTTGGAATGCATAAGCCAGTCCGTCTTAATGTTACTTAATGCAAATGTATTTGGTTTGAGGTTGGGAATATTTTATAATTTAAGCAGTTTAGATGATGTGGTTATAACTTAAACAAAATGTATTGTGCATGGTGATGATAATGCAGAAGCCTTGTGGCCACTTATCCAGCTACTTATCCCATGAGAATAATACATACTGTGAAAAATCTTGAATGAACCAGCAGTGGTTAAGAATATATGTAGAAACACTTCCCTAGCTCCCCAGAAAATGAGTGATTGAAAATGTTAAATGTTGCTTCTGCCATATTTAGGAACAGGAATCAAAGCTCTTGGGGACTATAAAACCTTCATTTTTCTGGTTGTAGCCCTATTCATCTGGCCAAAAGATACTCGTTAGGAATGAGCTGGATGGGAGAGGCTCAGGTCCCATCTAAGGCAAATGTCTTGCAAGTTATTTTCTTTTTAGCAATCAGTATAAAACAGTTGTATTACTTGTTACACTGAGAAAAGGGATTTCAGGTAAACTAAAGATCAAATAGGATATTAGCAAAAAACCTCATCTGAAAGCAAAACTTGTCAGAGACTGAAAAAAACCCCATATGTTTTCTTATTTCGTTAGGACGGAGACTATTTTTTAAAAGCAAGTTCATATTCATCTGCCCATTCTGATTATAGCAGGATCAGGAAAAAAAAAGTATACTGAGAGAGACAATTGCTGACCTGCCCCAAACTAGAGAAGATTGGAGAGCTGACATGAAAACCTGCTCAGGTTAAGCATGCACAGTGCCTTAGGACAAAGGAGGAGCACGGAGCGCTGATGGGGAATTAAGCTACTGAATTCTCCTTACTGTTTGTCTTGTTGATGTTTAGAATTTTTTTGATGATAGCAACCGGAAACACGATTTCCTGAGAAAACAAAACAAAAACAGCCCTCTGAAACTGTGTGGCTGGAGGGGAAAAAAAAAAAAGAAAAAAAGAAAAAAAAGTCTGGTTCTTGTAGCTGTGAGAATTAGCGTGGTACCCTGCCCTAAGTCAGGATGACATCCGGAATTAAAGCCAGCTTTCCTCTGCCTTTGTTTTATTTATTATCTGCAGAATACTTTGTAGAAATGTTACGAAGGAGCCTGTGCGTTGGGGAGGGTTTTTTTGTAAAAGAGGCATTAATGTGAGCGAACAGGCCTTGGGTTGGAGTTGGAAGCTTCCACAAGGCGGCACTGACGCATCTCGCATCCCTGAGCTGGCTGTGCCTCTTGGGTGCTCCTTCTCCAAACATTCAGAAATTATATTTGCACACGTTTTATCAAAAAACTGTTCTGCCTCTACATTTTTTCGTGTTACCCTGCAAAGCGCTGGGTTAACAAAATAGGAGTTAACCTTGATAAGGGCCGTCAGTAATTTCCTATACAATAGATATTATGCATTCGGGGAGCTATAAAGCAATGATAATGTAAATTGCCTATTTGCAGTGACAAACAATATTCTTTTAGTACTTTTCCAGTATTTCAGTGACCTGTGAGTTTTGTGATAGATACCCAGTTGCTACTTACACTTTCTTTCCTGCTTTTCTTATGTGTTTGAGAAGTTACAGAAACCGGTTTTATTTTATTTCTTTGGGTTAAAAAATGGCTGTAACACTTGTGTGCATCCCTCTTTTCCCCCCCCCCCCCACTCTGATCATAGCTGGTGAGTGAGATGAAGCTACTTCTCATCTTTGCAAACTTGACCCCAGCCAACCGAGATCTAGGTCCTACTGTGTTTGCTCTACTGAAATACATACTGAACTGTCCATAAACAGCAACAAGGGAGAGGAGAGAAGTAGGCACAGAAAAACAAAGTGATTTTCCTAATGACAAGTAGTTCTATTAGCATGAACAGAGTTGCTGCTAGCAGTAAGGAAGGCAAGTTTCCTTGTGTAGTAAAATGCAACTGGAGAAATGAAGTTTAATAGCAGTGAACGAGCACTCTGTGACTCTGTCACCAAAAGCCAGCTGAGCAGGGTTCACTCTGCAAGCCATGCGAGTCTTGTGGCCATGTGTCCCTATTCCCAAAAAAGCAGGGCTATTTTAATAAGATTTAAGTTTAGCAGGGTTTGCAAAAGATCGTGTTAAACTCAAGAATGAGATCTATATAATGTCTTTTCCTATTGCTGACACTACTTGTCATGACTGTTTTGAAACCCAGAAATACAGACTGTACCTATCATCTTTGGACCAACTGAATAGCTTCAAATGTTATAATTACTGTATTTTAACCAAAATTCCCTTTCTATTAGTTAGCAGTGTGAAAACAGATCAGAAGAAAGAAACATATAAAAGTTCTCACTCCTAAAACCTTGCTGGCTCTTCTCCCTTGCTCTGTGGTCAAAAGTTAAATAGGATGTTCTAATTATCACCACTCCCAAAACAGATCAGTGGGGGTTTTGTTCAAAATAATTCCTCCTCATCTTGGAGGTAGTCTGTGCCAGCAAGTTCAAAATACGGGAAGCATGACCTTAGCTACAGCCCTTGCCCTTGTACCACACATCCTGTGCTGCCCAAGGAGCACGGAGAGCTGAGACAATCTAGTGGAGACTTCAGAGTCCTGCCCTTTCCACCAAAGCACTGACATACCAGGGGAGGAAAAGCCCAAAGGGAATCTGATGCAAAGTTACTTGAAGATAACAGGATCCACAGGTTTCATTGCAGTTTTGGAGTAGGACCCAAATGTGTAATAAATTGGCAAGGAGAAACTTCCTGCTGTAGATGTGGCAAAAAGGAGTCCTCATCTCTCGAGTGCTAAAGGGGGAAGTCAAAACCTCTTTCGAACTCTGCCACATTCACCAGCATATAGCAAAAGAAAACATTCTTCCCTGATCCCGATGCTGGCGATCATCCAGAACCCGGAGCACCCTGGGAAATACCACTTTCTGCACCCTGCTGTGCTACCTAATCACACAATGGGCTACATATGCCATCCAAGAAAATAAACACAGGTCTGGGAAGCTGTTTGTCCTGCAGAGCTAGGAATGCTCTTCCTAACTTGGCAGGGCAGCGTAATCCTCTCTGAAAGGGGAGAGCTGCTTGAACTCAACTGACTAATGAGATTGAAGAAAAGCCCATCAGAAGCTGGCACAGCCCTTCCCTCGCCCTGCCAACACGCTGCCAGATCACACCACACTGGGTGCTCTCACTGTGGTGTGTATTTGTGTCATGATGGAAGGCAGACCATGGACCTAAACCCCAACAAGGTCCCAGAATGTTGCTGAGTGGCGGGTTGTACCCCAGAGCTTGTAGTTTATAGGGGAGGTTGGTAGCTTTTCTTGGCCTCTAGGCAAAGTCTCACTAAGAGGCACATTTCAGCATAGACCATGGGCTCCTCTCCCTGGAAGCCTCAGTAATGACTACAATTTCCTATGACTGCAGGTGCCTTAAGAGGGCATCTTGGACCTAGGATCCCACAAGGGCATCTTGTGGTCCGTATAGGCTCTGGGCTGAGGTCCTGAGATCTCAGTGAGGAGAGTTGGGGAGAGGTGGTGAAGGACAGAAGTGGTGGCTTGTTGAAGGTTGCCAGCTGGTCAGCAGCAGTTGCAAATTGCATGGGCTTTCCCGAGACCCAGTCTAGTGCTTCCCTCCACTTAGCTCTTGAGATCAAAACCCAATTCCTCTGAGAACGAGACTTGCGTTGATTATAGTAGAAATTGGATCTGGATTTTAAATCACGTTATTAGCTCTTCTAGCAAGATGAACCGAGCGATACAATTTGATTAAAAATTGCAAAGACCTCCCCTTCCACCTCCCTCCCTCGGTTTTGGAGCAAATGTGTGCTTCATGGTAACGGGGAATGACAGCGTTCCACAAGGGCTTTTTTAATTACAGCATTAATAGAATGCACTATATGTTACCTCTCGAAATTTACAGATTTGTTGCTTTAAACACATCATATTGCTTTCTGAAACACTTGAAACTCTGAGAAGTTTTTGAAAGTGTGTGTTTAGGTTCAGGTTAAGTTGCCCTTGACAGCATTTTTTTAAAAGATTTGAATTGTTGAATAACCACCTTTCACCCATTCCTAATTGTAATTTAAATGACAATATGCTCCCAATCAATAGCTCTTTGTCACACTTTGAAGATCAAAGATGAGATTTCACCCCATGAGTTTACATGGCAAAAGCTTCTTTTTCATAATGCTAAAAATGTTGCATCCTGCTGTTAAAGAAGTATAAGAATACCTGCCCTCAAATAATTAGTTTTGAATAAAAGCGTTTAAGTCATACTTTATAGCCATTAATTTGAAACAATTGAAAGCCCTTCATTTCTGCACTTTGTTCACAGCTAAATATTACAATAGATATTTTAGCCAATTTGGGGAAAAAAAAAAAAGCAGTTATGGCAAAGTAATTTGAACAACTGAAGTTAGGTGATATTGAGAGAGGTGGGTTTTAAATAACCGTAACTTTATTTTTGCATCACTTTCATTTCTATATAAAAACATCTTTGCAAGGGGGAAATTGAAAATCTTTTAATAGTGATCATTGTGCATATGTGACTTTCCATGACTGTGCTTGTGTGATTGGTACATCTGGGGGCATGTTGCTATTTCTCCAGTCATACACGTAAAGACATGGATTTATTACACAGGCTCCACTCAAACAGCTGATATTTTATTTTACTTTATTTATTTCTATTGCTAGGAGTCCTAGGCAAGGACCAGGACTCTCCTGTGCTTGGTGTTGTGAAATGCCAAACAGAATGATGGTCTTTGTCCCAAAGTGTTTACAATTCTTGTTTTCAGTTAGAGCAGCGAAATGTTTTAAGAGGGATAAAGTCTGGTCTGTTTCTATGTTGTCCTTGGTAAAACCAATCTAGTCTGGTCTCAAAAACGGAGCAATTCTGTTCGTTGCCAGGGAGAATACATAGGTATCCAATGAGTCATGGTCAAACATATGGCCATTATTAGACCACAAACACAGGAGGAGAAAAAAGATTTCATTTGGACCTGTTGTCACTGCTGAGCTGGTGAAGAGGAATAACAAATAACTGAGTGGAGGAGGTTGCTCTTTAGGTAATTATGAGGAGCTTCTCTCCCTGGGGGATAGACTGGAGAAATATGCATGTTGGAAAATATAACTAGAGCAAAGGAGGCTACATCATGGTCTAACCAAGAGCAGTTAGTACATTTTAAAAGAAAACTAGGGACAGTGGGAATGAGAAGCTAAAGTTGTAAAGGGCTATGGTGAATACAGATAGCTTATTTTTACTTTGGAAGAGAAGGGGCAATCAGAAGAAAGAAGTAAATAGAGAAGTGATTACGTTTTGTGTTAGAGCAATGATCTCTGTGGCAGTATCGCAGATGAGTTAGAGCGTGTTCATCCAGGCCAAGAAAAAGGATGCTGAAGAAATGAGACACGGGGTGCTGAGCTCCACAGTGCACAGTTGTGTTTTTGTGGCTTAGCGGAAAAGGTCATGTCTGAGAATTGTTATGCAGAAATGTTTTGCAAGACTGGGACCATGTGTAAAGATTTTGAGAAAAACCTCAATTAAAGATAGAGCACAAGTTGTTACTTTTAATTGTGGGCTTGCACAAATATGGAGTAAAAAAACAACCCATGAAGAAAAGGAAAAAAATTGTATTTTTTTAAGCTTTCTTTAAACTGAAAATCTGTAAGATAAAGACTTTGCATTTGGGCAAGTCCTCTCCTCCCGAGTTATCATTTAGTTTAGTTCAGTAAGATTAGGGAGCTGCTTGTTTTCATTCCGGTACTGGGTTTTGCCTGGCCCAGCGTGTGCAAAACTCACTTTATGATGCTAAACTCTTCCTGTCTGGTCTGATAGCAGAAGGTTTGGAGAGCAACAGGTTGTGGTCAGGGTCCCACTGAATTGAGCCATGCACATATACATAGCAACAGATTTTGCCCTGGCATTACACTTTATAGACAGTGATCTGACCATAAGGATGTGGTATGGCTGTGTATGACTTTGGGTAATCACAAATCCTTTCTGTGCTCCGAGTTTTCCTACACATAAAATGGAGGTAATAATACTTCCAGCTCTGACACTAGTGATTAGGAGATTGATAGTTTTGAACATTCATTTATGGAAAAAATATATTGGTAGAAAGTCTTGTTTCTGTTCACATTGTTTCAGGTTATTAACGCTATTGGTTGTTGTATCAGAACACTTGGAACTGGATTTACTGATGGCTTTTATTTTCTATATGTGTCATATAAATGCCTTAACAGATGGACAACATAGTGAAAATGATAGGGTACTTCAGAACAGCTCAAAGTCACTGCTTCTTTAATAAAGATTTGGTTTTGTATGCTGGGAGAGATGGAATTCACACCCCAATCTATGCACAGCTGCAAGCCTTATTAAGTGAAACCCCTCCTAAATATAGATCCAATGGCCTCATCCCTGGACAGCTTCCAAAGACCATAGAGGCTTGTTTCACTCCTTCCACATCCCCCTCCCAACACACAATGAGCATCAAGTCATTGAACTTTCTTCTCAGTAGCTGGGAAGCACAAGTGCAGAGACTGGAGGGTCTGAAAGACATAGCTAAGGCTTCCTGCAAGGACTGTAGTTTTCATGTGTGCAATCACCAAGTAAAAAGAACACTACAGTCACTGTAGCTATTCATAAACTATATATTCATTTCCTTGTGTATTGTCACTTTAAATAAAAAGGGCTTTTTTTTTTTTCCAAGTAGCCCTCAAGACAGCATTCATGAGATGAGCAAGTCTGAGCTATGCTCAGACAAAACATTTTAATGATCAGGAGAGCCCTGATGTTTGGCAGTCACTAAAGATTGCATGTTAAAAGTAAGCCAAATCATCAAAATGCAGCTTGAGTAGGTCCAGGGATGGTGTGTTATATTGCTACAATTGTGGCTGCTAGAGTTAAGGTTGAGTGGGCATTTCTATTATAAACCCCAACTGGTAGGGTTGAGTATTTTGACCACATCAGATAATGTCAAGTGAAACTTCTCGTATGAATTGACACTCAAATACATGTAACCTCCCTTACAAAAGAGGATCAAGCTCTTACCCCCCCACCTACCCTTCTTCCTAACCTACACCTGACTTTGTACCTGGGTCATTCTCTTCAAACACCAATGAATTAAAAAATTGTAGATTTCTAGTTTAAAGAAATCAAGGCAAACAGTGCTTGACTGTTGGTGTGGGTTTTTCTCTTGGTGGCTGTCACAGTGTTTGGTGTCACTTCCAAGCAGTGGTCATGCCAGCATTGCAGACCAAACCATGGCATTGCGTCATCTGGGAGTATGATGTGATCTGTAGGGCTCCTGGTGACAGCCTAAGTGTGCTTGTAGTGTGACAATGACGCTGTATTTCACCAGAGTGCCCTTTTTCACTGGGATGGGTTACAAACCCTGCTGGTAAAAGCTCAATGTTGGCAGCGCATTTTGCAGTGACAGGCAGAAAGCTTTGCTGGTACGTTTTGCCAAAGTGCTCTGAGTGCGCGCGCGTGGCCAACGTGCCGCTGATCTGCAGAGCTCCTTGCAACCAGCAGGGATTAGTGGGGCCAAGAATATAACACGATTAAAGAAAAAAATGAACTTGGATAAAACTTAATGAAAACATCCTATGTTATGTTGCTAACATTTACAACACATTTTTCTGGAAGGAACAGAAGCCTGCGTTGCTACAGGGCCAACATTAACTAGTAAGGGTAAGAAACGGATTTTCTTCATAGGAGATTGACTCTTAACTTGATTCAGGAGAGAAAGGATGCTCCAGTGGTGAGGGTGCAGCTGGAAAATCAAACTCCAGAGTGCCATGCTGTTGCTTTGTGGTCATGAGTAGGTTGAGCAGGCATAGATCTTCACAGGTATCTAGGACTTTACCCCTTGGTGGTCTCTGGGGAATTTAAGTGAGTGAACATTTCCAAGGATGAGGCGTTAGTCTGTGCTTCTCATCTTTCCATCTGGAAAATAAAGAACCTAACATTTACCTGTCCTCTGCAGCGCTGGAGTGGACAAGCCTGTTAAAGACAGTATGGTGGTAAATGAGTCAGAGGTTCAGTAGGAACAGAGGGAGGGGAAAATCCTCCCACTGATAGATTACAAACACTGTTCTGTGAAAGATTTAAGATACTTGATGGTATCATGATAATTTTTTGTGTGTCAGAATGGATAAATATTCAAATTGATGGGTTTTGCCAAACCCAATGTGTAAAAGCAGATGAGAGAATGTTTTGCAAACTTTTAAAATCACCTACAGTGCTTAAGATGATGGAGGTAGATTAGATAAGACTAGCAAAGTTATTTGAACATAAACATTTATTTTAAAAAAATATCCTCTGCTTTGCTGAGCCCACAAATATTGTATAAATGATACACAGTTCATGAATAGGAATGAACAGACTTCTACGCCTCACTGGTATAGATTTGTATTCTGCACCTGCCAGGACTTTAATAATGCTCCTGAAAACAGTAGTATCTTTTCAGAGAGATCTAAAGCAAATTCTTCTTGAAAACAGGCCCCTGAAGCTTAAACTTCATTTATTAGTGGATAGATTTACAAATGTATTTAGGCAATTAAAAATGAGAATACATGACTAGTCATATTTATAAAAGCTAAAGAGGTAAACCAGCCTGGCTGCTGGTCTGGTCTCTGTTAATGCCCTTTGGTATGTTCGTGCATTTTTAGGGTCACAAGCACTTTGTCAATCATATTCTTATTCTGCAAACAATGCTACGTGTGCTTAGCTTTATGCATGCAAATAGTGCCCCATGGAACTGCTCACACAAGTAAAGTATTTACATATCTGTAGGAGCTGGCCTGAAATGGTAAACATTATAGAATAGGTCTAAACTACCATTTTTGGGTCTACGATTTTAAACATGGCCAAGCTTTGGAGCTGGCTGGTTTCAATCTGGTGGTGCAAAAAGTTTACAGAAATATCCTCCTTAGGATTTGGTCTGAGCTTGCTTGTCATGTTGGTTTGAATCTATCTTTCAAAAAAGTTATTTTTTTTTATTTCTTTATTTTTTTGCAACCTTATCTGTGTACCTCTGAGGGTCTGTCTCAACAGTGGTGGCTAAAAAGCCTTCTGCTAAAATGGAAGACCCAAAATCATGCACTGAATTTCCTACAGAGTTGGGGAACTAAAAGAAAAGAAAGCTGACTAGGAACAGTTGTGGAATTTTTTCAGAGCACTTTCCTGTATCTGTGTCATCTAGCTTGGTTAAAAAGCAATCAACAAAAACCCCAAAACCCAACCCCTCAGCTAGTGAATCAGCAGGCGCATCAAGAATTTAAGTCTGAGACAGGGGGAAGGAAGGAAAGTTTTGGAATAATTTATGTACTAAAACGCAACCCACATTGCACAAAACACTGAATATTTAAAGCTTGTTGTTAATGACTCTGTCTTTTGTTCAGGCAAATACCTAATGAGTCAATTATGAGCGCATATATCATCATTTGTTAGGTATTTACTGTATTATATGTTTTAAAATGGAAAGAAGTTATTAGTTTTCAAGTACCTTTTAATCTTGATATTATTAACAGAGATACATTTGTCTCTGTACATTAATAATCTGTGTTAATACACTATTTGATAAAAAAGGAACATTAAAATGATCTAGTAACATCTCAAAATACAACCTGCATGTGCAGTGAGGGTGATGGGGTGGGGCACTGACCAGTTCCCCATCGACTTCGCTGCAGGATCACAGTCAAACTCACAATAACACAGTTCTAGTTATCAAATGACTTGGGAACTCCTGCAGATGAGAGAACACTATTAAACATGACAAAAAACTAACACTGATGCATTTTTGTTTATGTTAGTGCATTTTTAGTATGTTTTTCATATGCTAAGTGATAAACAGCTAAGAAATACTCCCCAAAAGGTTCTAAACTAGAAAGACAAAACATTTGGACAGAGAGATGTAACTGATACGGTGGATATGCAAAAGGAAAAGTTAGTTGATGGGTTTGGTTGTAGCTTTGTTATGACCAACATGCATATATGTGGATCATGACAAATTATGTTGGAAATGAGCATGCATGGGACCAGCAATAAATTAAGTATCTCCTGGAATTTCAGTTGTAGCTGCCAAATTTCTGCAATAAGCACTTTAGGAGATGTCCAAGTCCCATCAGGTTTTTGTGCATGTATCTAAGAACTTCACTTTCCATTGACTTAAAGTACAGAAAGTTGTGACTGCTCATGCTACTGCAATTCCTCAGAGGAAGAAGGGAGTGTTTGTACCTATTGCCCAAAGCAGGTGCAGTAGATGAGTCCATGCAGAGCTCTGTGCTGCATTACTCAGCCTGGCTTGTTCCACATTAGCTCAGTGAACACTGCAGTTCTTCAGGGGAGATGTCCTCACAGTCTCAGGCTGAGTTATGCATTTAGTCTTGTAAATGCCTGGCATTTACAGTGAAGAGACAGCACCTCCCCTCCAACGCTGTTTCTGGGGCACAGATAATTGTTGCTCCCTTTTTCAACCGTTACGCAACATTCTTGTTTGCATGTTACGACGCATTTGTTTTTACTAAGGAAATAATTGCATTTCAGTAATGGTACAACTGCTACCTCAACAGATCTAGTGTTTGCAGAAAGCACCACCCTGGAAACCAGGGAATAACACAATTCTGCTCGCATTCAGAAATCACATCAAAATGGGCATCTGATCTGTCCACAAGCATCACAAGGGACTGCTCTCTCTCTCTCTTTCTTCCATACCCTTTGGGTTTTTACCTCAGTTGCTCTTGCTGCTCTTCATTAGCTCTACACCCACTCACAAACAGCTAAACCAAGCGGATCCAGTGGAAATCCTCCATCAGACCCTGGGGAGCTTTGAGAGGTGCAAGCAGTGGGAGTAAAGGACAACAAGGAAAGGATTACTAATGCTTTAACCACTACAGTCGTGTTAAGGAAAGTTTCTGCTTTATTTTTATTAATATGGGTTAGCAAAGATGCCTGAAAAGTGTAGTGAGTCCTTAGAAGTAGAAGTGACTTGCCAGGTGATGTTAAGAGAAGAACTTGTAGAGACTCTTCCTATGAAAATGTTCAGTAATAACTTTCTAAAGCCATCTGTGAAATAACAAGTATGGCATACTCTGATTGCAAGATTTCATCCTTTTACCTTAAGAGCACCAAAATCAGTGTTTCACTGTGTGAAACATTCACATAAGCTGGCCAGTCTCTTAGATGTAGTCAGGCTCTAAGGGTCAGTCCCTATAAACAAGCCTAAATCAAGGATTGTTTGTATCATTAACAAAATGCATGAAGTCAACAAATCCCACTGCCTCCCTCAAGTGGGGTTGCAACTCTGGAAAGGGAACAAGGAAGATGTTGGGAAGCCCTCCCAGACATCAAAGCAAAGCACAGAGCTGGTGGAGGCTGAGGGCACCAAGGCTGCCCCAAGTCCCTCCCATCAGGCAGGTTGGATTTTCTTTAGCCCCCAAGAGCGACGCTTCAGATCGTGTGGAAACTCAGTATGAATGAAATCCTCTTACTTTTTTGCACAGCTCTCCAAATTATCCTTCTGTGAAATCAGATGCACAACTCAGCTTTGGTATATTGAATGCTGCGTCTCTTTTTCTGCCTTACTCTCCCTGTGCCTTATTTTTTGTGCCAGACTTATTCTCCCTTTGTTTTTATGGGTTTTGCAGCAGTAAAACTGGCTGCTGTTTAGCAAGGAGAGCTGTAGCTTGATTCAAACCTTAGTTACAGACTGTTTCTTTTTGTTGTTAGACACTACCCGCCTCATACTCTACCTGGCCAAAGCTGCCAAGTTTTGGATTTCCTAGAGGAGGCTTTTTATTCTGTCTTCTTGTCTGCACATGTACACACAACCTCCAATTATATAATAGGTGAACTCACTGTTGTGCTATTGTGCATTTTCCTCTTTTTACAAGCTAACTGCACTGACACTTTTTTGTGTTTCAAGTCTATTGTTACCTCGTGCTGGGGCTGCAGCCCTGAGATTTCCTTGAATCTTCACTTTTCCCACACCTAATCAAGAGCTTATTTATAGTACATTTTTTTTTCCCCTCCACTTTTTAAGTTTCAAACCTCTAAAATACTAAAAATGGCATGGCCAGTGTAACTTCCCTAAACATTGAAGTGTTGTGTAATCTTTGGGCATGGTTATCAGCCTACCTAGAATGGCAGAAGAGCCTCATCGGTGGTAAAAGAGCTCAATGTGTTTTAAAAAAACAAGCAAGAGGTGATTACTTCGGTGCTGCTTTCAGGCTTAGCTTTCTGAGCTGCTTCAGAGGAAGCTCCTGGAGGGAGCACCATGTTGTCATCAAAGCCGCCAGTGTGCAATTTATATCTGACAACAAGGAGGAGGACGGGGTTCCCCTTCCAGCCACACATGTTGCGTGGGCACGAGGCTTCCCAGAGATGGGCTCTCAGCTGGTACACATCTGCCTCAGCACAGCTTTCCTCCTTTTCAGCAGATAAGAAGTGATGAGTGGGGCTTGTTGCAAACTGGCCCTTTGTCGAGAGCAGTTTCTTGGAAAAGTGACCGCATATTTCTGATCGAAGGAGCAGAAAGATGCAATCTTCACCTTTGACTAGCTTCTAGATCATCCTCTGCAGACCCCATATGAGGAAGAAGGGGGAAAACAACTACAAACAAACAGAAATGGAGTGAGGTAGCTGAGCCCAAATTAGATTAATTAGCCTCAGGCTGTTTTGTATGTTTATATTTAATTTAGGTTTAGCTACTTCAAAGTTCACATAGTTCTAGTTAATAACTTTACTATAACTTATTATTTTCAGATGTTGGCAGGTAGACAAGTTGTGAGTCACCTGGAATATGAGGCTAAATAAGTAATACTCACTGGCAGGGTTTTGACCATGACTGATTACACTTCTCTGTCTTCTGTGTTAGAAAAATACAGCTTCAGAAGGAAAAAAAGTCTACTTTTCTCACTTCTAGTGCCATTTTATGTTGAAACGTCCATGGGGTGGGTTAGATTTCATACATGGCTGTCTAGCTTTCAAAAACTTTCAATCTTTAATCTGCTCCTTAATGGTTAGTACATCCTGTAGCATACCAAGTCTTTATTATTTCATTTGACCTCTTTTGTGAACCTAAGAAGGTCCACAAAACCTGTTTGTTTATGAGCAGTATGGTCTAGAGGTTAGTAGTCCTAAATCATAGAGGAGAAAATGAACGGGTAGCTCGTTACTTGGGATAATAAAATAGTTTTCACTCCAACTATAGATTTTTGTAGGTTGTCACGTTAGTTAAATAAAATCCTGCTTCATCAATGCAAATTCCAGTTCCGACTAGTCCTGTTGTTGGCTATAGAAGCAGGAATTCGTTCGAATTGCTGGCAATAAAAAGAAAGAAAATTGTGTTTGACAAGAGTGGAGAGTTAAGATCATAACTTTTCAGAACCAATAAGGGTTCATGGAAAAATATATACTTGGGAAGAACAAAACCCTAATCACAGACATTGCTTACTGGAGGTCTACAGCTGTGACAAATGGTGTGATACTCATGAATATGCAAAGTTCTTTTCAGCCTGTAATTATAAGAATCATTGAGCCTATATATGCATTTCATAGGAAGCCTCAGTTACATAAAGTAGCAGATGTATTTTGGTGACAACAATCAATAGTAAGAGAGAAACTCATCGTAATCCCAGGAGCTCAGTGTGCACCTGACAGGCTGTTTTTCCTCTAGATTTCCGAACCCTTCTGTGAATTTGCACCACTGGATTAGTGTGTGTTTCTCTCTGCTCTCAGAATAAGTCTGCTCTCCTTGACACAAAGTCAGATGCACCAACTCTCCTCCTTTACCTTGTCTCCCTTTATCCCATATCCACCTTGGAGACAGAGAAGAAAAGCACTGCTTTCTCCAAGCCCTTCCTCCTCCAAGCACAGACGCATTTCCCCCTGTAGCAGCACCAGCTATTTGCAGGGTGACAAACCATTGGGTTATTTTGCTTGATTTTTCTATTGACATTTTGTTTGAAGTGCTGCTTCCATCTGGAGATGAAATAGAATCTATCATCTAACACCTCCTTCTTACTGATGTGTTTTGCAGATGAAGCCCTGACTGGACTGAAGTCAGCAGCAGTGGCTGAGGACACAATCCCCTGTGTGAAGGTCGAAGCTGCGTTGCAGGTAAGGTTAAACTTGAGCTGTGGCTTGGCAGGGCTGAGACTTGGGTTCTGCCTTCAGGTGTTGCTTCTGCAGTGTGTCAGGGGATCACTAATGGAGATGGTGAGAGATGTGGCCGTTAAAGATTTCCCTTTCACTGTTGAAGAAAATAAGAAAAGTCTAAATTCAAGAGTTATGGAACAGATCCTAGAACTTAGCCTTCTTAGCTCAAATGAAATAATCTCCAAAACCAAAAAGATGAAAAAAGAAAACCCCAAAACCCCCCAAAAAACCCACCCCAATCCTGGTAAATTTCAGAAAATGAAAAATAGGAGAGAGGCAACTTAGACACCTATAGCAGCTTATCATGGAGGAAGATTATTATTACCATGTTATGTGTATCTGGGGACAGACACAGCTGTTTGTGTTTCCTAAATATCACCCTGGGACTAACCTCTCCCCATACCAATGTAAGCATATATTTTGCAAACTGAAATACCTGTTTATCAGCAATATTACAGTACCTGTGTTTGTCAGGCTTATTTTGGCAGTAAATTATGTTGCATGTGTTGGTCTTCATGAAAAGCATTGAGATGTATTCTGTGTTAGGAAGGGTCATCTCAGTATTTTGTACCTTGTTCTCGGTGTTCCCATGTCTACTTTCACAAGATCTCTCAAGGTTGCTCCCTATCACGTGCAAAGCTCTTTGGAGCTCATGTCTATACGGTCAGTTACAGGCACTATTATACCCAAGTGCTTATTCAAGTGTTATGAAGATGACCCATCAGGGTTTTTTGGAGTTAACTACAAATATCTGGAAAAAACACGTGTCCTGCCCTTCAGAAAATCACGTGGAAGGTATAAACAAGTTATCAGGGCAATTGTTATTGTATGGTGTAAGGCTGTTTAGGAAATAGTTCTTTTTGGGGAATAGGAAATAAAATTGATGTGCTTTAAAATATTAGAATATTTAAAATATTGAAAAAACCCTACTGTGTGAAGAGAAATCATTGTGTTTCTAGAAGGTCCTTTCTATGTGCTCAGGGTTGCTTGGCTCTTTGTTCTTAGTGTAAATGAGACAAAACACTTGTTCTTAGACAGCAATATACTTACTTTCAAATGAAATACCTGTGGGGTTTGACATAGCCAGCCCACATCAGTGGCAGTGTGATCACTGTGGTGAATAAGATGTAGGGAGCCACAGGTTTAACCATCAACTTTTTTTCTTCTTGAAAGGTTGAGATATAACCCTCAGTATATACCTACCCAGGGAAGGAAGGGACACCTTACACCACCTTGATATGGACAATAGCACAGGCAAAGAGACCAGACCACTTGCCAGAACTGCTATTATTTTTCCCTAGACTGGGGGAAATATTGGCCCCAACCATCTGCACAAACCAAGCCAGGCCAGGGGAAGGAGAAATCAGAAGGGACTTTGTGATGCTTTACATTTGGGGAAAAACTAGATGACAAACTCATTTAGAGCCAGTAACAAATTAGTTTAAACTTATGGCATTACGGCTGTGTATCACTCCTTATTTTAGCACCTTTAAACTGTTTACTTTTTGCGTGCCAAAGTCAGATGGAGAGGTGTACATCTTCATGGCTAGATGGATGTGGTAAGCAGGAAAAAATGGCCCCAAAACACAAATGAGTGACCCGTGGTATAGCAGAAGGGGATCTTGTCATGCTGAGTGCTGTGCAATCTGTTGAAAGCAAGCCTTCATATTGATTAACTACCTTCTTTCTACTGCCATAACATAACTGAAATCCAATATGTTACATAAATAAAAATCTTTCTGGTTATTAAGGGGTCATTTATTTGGGGAAAATGTCCACATGAGTGTATAGTTCTTATTCATCCTGAATGGAAATGATAAATAATTGGGTTCTATGCAGAAAACCGCAGGGGGTGGAAGGCTCCTTCCACAAGCAGGGTCAGGGTGCTGTACTCGGTGTCACCGATTTTCACCCTAGCAGCACATTATGCCTCTGTGATTTCTGCTCCACACTGTGACCCCCAGGCCAGGGTGAGAGCTGGGCACCTCCAGCAATGGTCTTTGGGCGCCAGTTGGGTAGGTAGAGGCAAAACTCTTGAGACCGACATGGTTGATTTTGTAGGTATGAACTATACCAGTGGAAAAAAATTTTTGCTCACAGGCTACAAAGAAACAACAACAACAAAAAAAGGCAGAACATAGTCCCTGCTACAGAATTGCTGCCTGGCACGTTTGTACATTTCAATTTCCAATAAGCTGCGTTCTCTAATCACAAGACTTCTAATCTTCTACCACCGAGTCACAGATTTTGAATTCAAATTTCCTTCTTTTTGTCTGTATTTAAAAAATAATAATAATCATTTTCCATCTATTACAAATAACAATACAGATCCACAGACTGAATGCTGAAGTTGTAATTCAATCTCGGGCTTTGGCTGCCATTCATTGATACCTCGAGCTGTGCTCTTATTATTTATGACATCAGCAGAAACTCTCGATTGAATTGCAGCCTTATATTTAATTAGGGACTATGTATTATTTTGTATGCAATATCCAGAATTAAAAATAGCCCCTTTCCAGAGTATAATAGGGAAAAGGCAGCAAAGTTTGAATATATATTCTAATTGATATTTCTTGTACTTATTCTAAAAGTAATCAAAACGTATGTTAAATATTAATTATAATATTTTTACTGCATTGTGCACCCTGATTTATTGCTGCCTCTTTTGGTTCACTTTTTAATTACTGTACATTATAAGAAAACTAAGGGGTTTTTAAATAGAAGAGTTATTTAGCATTGAAATTAATGTATAATTCAATATCAATCCTCATAGCGAATGTTATATTAAACATAATGAACAAAAGGTGTATTTAACACAGTTTGCAAGTATTTTTTTTTTTTTTTTACTTTTTTATTTTCTCTCCTCTCAC
The DNA here is from genome assembly GCF_000700745.2 of Antrostomus carolinensis. NCBI lineage: Eukaryota > Metazoa > Chordata > Aves > Caprimulgiformes > Caprimulgidae > Antrostomus > Antrostomus carolinensis. The sequence continues at coordinate 19,386 of NW_010307019.1, read as the reverse complement.
AACATGCCTCTCAACTCTCTCCACATTTAAAAGTCAGGGACAAAGCTCATAAAGGAACAAAAGACTAAAATCAGGGATGGTCTTTTTTTAAAAGAGGTACAGTTTCAAAGCCTGGAGGAAAAAAAAAAGATAGAAATCAAAGTGCTCTTGAATACAGAGAACATTTTAAAGGAAATATTGAACTGTTTGCTTAAAAATCTTACATTATTGCCTTCTTTTTTAACTCAATTCCTTTTTGAAGGAGAACACCAGATAGGGACAAAGAGAATATTTTCATGCAAAAATCAGGCACAGGTACAGAGGCACAGCCAGACATCATTTCAAGTGGGCACAGGAATTTAATTCAAGTTATTCTCTCCTTTATTCCACATTTAACAAAGTTGAAGGATTTATCCACCTCTCTGACACTAGTGCAGACTTCACTAGGTAACATTTGTATCCAGTGGCAAGTAAATATTGGGCTGGATTTTTATGTCCACCTGAAATGGATTCTGGTTATAAACCTCAGCCGTCGTAGAAAATACGTTTTGCATCACTGTGGAGTTCTGTGCAAAGATTTGTTAAGCTGTTATTGGTGAGAACAAAGAGATTCCCCTTGTTTACCCACCCAGGTCTAACTCAAAGACAGGGCAACTCATTTTTTGCAGGGATAAATTCATTCAATATTTGGTGGCAATATCTGTGAGGACTGGGGAAATGGTACACTGGCCCATGTTCCTGTGCTATGGCCATGGGTGCTTTAGCCATTCCCAAGGAGAGGGAGGTGAGGTAGTGGATCTTTGCTAAATTATTGGTGTATCCTCATGGGAGAGTGAAGAAAGAACAAGGTGGTGCCTCCTGCCCCAGGGCAGGTCTGAGCCCTGCAGTTCAACCCGCTCAGCCTGCGGATGCGGGGTGTTTGGAGGGATGGATAAGCTGTTTGAAGCAATATTTACAGATGTGTTAGCATTAGCCTGAGAACCTCCTTGTCTAAGCTACATGACCTGGTTTCTTGAAAGGAGAAATGAAAAAAACATGTTTGTTTTTAAATAAATAACAGATCCCTCACTAAATCATCTAACATACTGTCTATTTATATTTCATAAGGACAAATGTTTCTGACAACTCTCATAATAGGTCTGTACAAGTATGCCATGTTCTTCCCAAAGAGGCTTCTTTGAGTGACACAAATTGCCATTAATGAAAATTTTAACAATTCAAGCTAAATAATTTTTTAACTTTTAATGTGCAGAGATGCAACATAACATGGCAGGCCTTGCGAGAGAAGACATTTGTTTTGGAAAGAAGTTGCTGAGTATATTTATTCATAGACCAAAATAAAAGCGGCATGAACATTACTTTTTAATAGCGCTGCTTGTTGGGTGGCTACACAGAAACATTGATGTATTCCTTCAGTAAATACTGGAATATACAGCGCTGTAGTGCCTTGAGGAAATCTCAAGTACTCAAATGTTAAAAGTACAGCTCTTACAGCATTAAACAATGATGTTGACCAAGAGGTCACCTGAGACGGCGGCACTCTATGTGAAATCATGCCACAGCTCAGTTCTCTGGTCCTCAATGACACAAACAGCCACTGAATGACCAGCATTGAGGAAAAAAAAACCTTATAATTATTCCTCCAGAAATCTTCTACAAGCAAAATCTTAATATCATAACCCTAAAACACAGGTAATGGAGATACCACCCAAGGGAGCCAGGAGGGGAATTTTTGTGTCACTCTTATCACTCCTTTCCTCATCAAGCTGTGTCTGGGTCCACTAATCCGTTTGAAATTCCCGTATCACTGTCATTTACCCTCCTCCCTGCCCAGCGCCCACTGATGTTGGCATTGACAGGCACCTGTCACTTCCAATGAATTCTGGATCTGGTCCACTGGACTTCTGCAAGGCAGGCGAGGATCATTAGGGTTTTGCAGTCTTAGTTTCAGCTTTCCTCTTATATAATAGCAGTACCATTTGAAAGTCACAAAATATAGTTTCAATAAACGGCTTTCAGATCAAATAAATGTTTCAGCTTTGCTTTGGAGTTTACAAGACCAGACAGCCTTTATTTTAAGTGTACAACAGACTTTCAAACATTGTTGTTTAAATATCTAATATAAGAACGTGGCACTAGTAATGCCATTCATTTGAAAAAGCAGTAAACTTATCCCACGGAAAAACAAATGTGGATATTACCACTTAACAGTGTCTTGGGCAGGCATCCTTATCAATTCAATCACAGTAGATTTATTTTTTTAATATTTGACAGTTGAAACAAAAAAAGTTTTCATGCAAATTCAGCATGCATTTTCTGAAACCAAGTTGGTGGGGAGTGAAAATGCGGTCTATTGCCACATGTAGAATCCTTTCTGTGTTACAAGCATAGAAGTGAAGCTAATAATTGTATATATGAAAATCACACTGAATTTGTAAAATAAAATACAGCTCTCTTGTCTGTGTATTCTTCTGAAAGACTGTAGTTCAGTAAAGCATTTTGATTAGTATTTACCACTCCCACCGAAGTTAATATACCTAATTGCAGACAATAAAACAACTGAGATTCTTCAAATTAAACACATCTTTAATTGCTTTGCTAAAATTGAACAGTAATATCATTATGTTAACACATTTATCTAGAAGAGGATGATGTAATCAAACATAAGAAAGAGTCAGGATGCAAAACGGGTATCTTTATCATTAAGCTGGTCTGGTGTGCAGAGCACTTCCAGAAGATTTAGGAAGGAGGCATGATGCAAGTGAAATGCAATCCAGTGGGGGGAAAAAAAATGGGGTGAAGAAAATAGACACATCGCAGAGTTAGTTCTTAATTAAAATCAAAACTGACAAAACAAACCCTGCAGGCAAGCATCCATTAGTGCCACAAGGCATAAGAACATGGAAATTTATTTTAGTGCAATAGTTTTAGCTTTGTGTGTTTCCTCTGCCAATAGCTGTTGAATTATTTGTAGTCTTCAGCATGAGTAGCGATCAAGGGAGGCAAAGGCAGAAAATGGTTAGGGCTGATTCTAAGTAGGCAGAAACCTTATTAATTGTAATGAAGTTGGACTAAGCCCTTACTAAATTTCCCTGAAGGCGAATGGCATGTGGGGAATTTTGTGTAGAAAGGAAGTTGAAGTTTCCATGCAACCGTCAATTTTGGGTGAAACGCGTGTCACTCATGTTCTTAAACTGCCTGTACATATCAGGTTATTGTTACTGAACGGAATCAATTATTCTGGTTCTAATCCATACTTTGGTTAGACAGAGGATGTAATATTTCTTGTGAGCAGAGGGGGTTGAGAAGCAGACTTGTACTCTTTTACATTTTGATCCTGACTGAATCATATAACTTCTGTGTACCAGTTTGTGTGTGTCTGTAAAATGAGAATGATGTATATTTGCCTGATTTTTGAAAGCACTGGAATATGGGGAAGAAAGTAGTATGACTAATGTTATTTATCATAGTGTGGTTTCTATCTGGTTTTCTTTGTAATGCACACACTAGTGCAATCCTGCTCTATCTTGTGGATCGCAGAAGCAGCTGCGAATATCTAGATATCCTGTTTCGGTTTAAGGGAAACAAAGTCCAAAGATATTTTGGCTGTGTCATGCACCAAATTACTGATTTATTTTTCTAATTTGGGGGGGGGGTTAAAGCTATTCATAATTACAGTTTAAGCAGTACAACAGGGTTTGCCTGGGGCTCTTGTGCCCATCTTCCACAGTGGCTGCAAACAGAGATTTCTCTGTTGATTGAAAAGTTGGTCTATTAGAGGGATCATAGGTAACATTTATCTGTCAAGTAGGCTTGATATCACCTCTATGAGGGTGAAATGCCCTATGCTTTCAGGTTAATAAGGTCAGAAAAAAACTTCATTTTCTGTCTGTATGCGGAAACTAATAACTGAAACTGGAGAGGGATAATGATCATATGGAAGAGAGAAGAGCAGAACTGGGGCAGCTGAGGCGTAGGTACATCCAGGCACATCTCCATGGAATATATACCGCATATTCTGGTATAAATCTCTGCTTTGGCTGGATGGAGATAAAAACTATCAACTGCACCAAGCCTATTTTCTTGCATGATTAGATCAGGCTTCAGCCAGAAAACCAGTTTTTCAAAGATTATGCCCTTGTGTTCAGGTTTGAGGTCTAAGAACACCAAAAAACGGCAGACTTATCTGCCTATTTACAGCTGCACTAGAGAGCAGCACAACTTTCCACTACTTTGGCTATACTACTGTTGGTAGATAGTAAGCAGCAGTGTTTATTGGGGAAATAATTAATTGATGCCAGAGGAAGAACTTGCCCAAGCCAACAGCCCTAGAGCTGTTTTTTCCTTTCAGCAACTTCAGAAATAAGGGCATTGATGCCCTGTGCAAAATGGGCTCCTTGTTGACTTCCTGGCCATGCTGCCTGGGGCCATTCAGGTGAGGAGTGGTTGGAAAGTGCCCACTTACTGCAGGGCTTGGGAGAGGAAATGCCGTGCCAGAATGGCCTCTCACTGCCTCCTTGTTCTGCTCTTGCAGCTGAAATGAGATGCAAGGATGTCTCGCCTGGGAAGTTGTCCAGATCCACTCTTGAAAAGGTGTAATCCTTCACATCGCCTACGTTAATACCATCCGCACACTTTGATCTGTCCCCATGCCCAGTCTCACCAGCAGCACTGAATATGGCTTTTGAACATACTGGGAGCTGAACAGGAAGGAATGCACAGGCCTCACAAATTTTGCTCATGTGGAGCTGAAACGGGTTGGATTTGGCTTAGGCTTTAACCACCTGGAGCCTTCAACAAAATTTTTCTTCTCTGTCAACTCAGATGCAGTGTCAGCATCTGCACGTAGGTTTTTTTTGTGGGCCGGAATGACATTAAGAGATCTCCCAGTCCATGTCTCTGCCCAAGCCAGGGTCAACTCACCTTCCTCCTACCAGCCATACCCACAAATGTCAAATGCTTCTTGCCTTGGTGTCACCCTCCCCATTGCAATTGTTTTACAGCAATGCATGGATTATGCACAAGGACGTCTCATGGTGTTTTTGTAGCCAAGAGGTCTCAGAGTTCTCCCTATCACTACTGTGAATATCTGAGTCAATATCTTACTGAACTTTTTTTGTCCCCTGACTCCTTCAAGGCCTTGCTTTATGTTTAGCACTCACAGTCATGCGAGTCTCTCTGTTCTGCATTTTCTTCCTCCTCTGACTCTTTTGCTTTCCTTCTAAACCTTCCAGTGGCCTCAAAGAACAAATCAAGAGGGAAAATAATCTTGTAAACAAGTCACTTCACTTCTCCTGGGTAGGAAAATGTAATTGTAGTGGTGATCACCACAAAGTCTTACTCACCCACAGTTGCTCAGATCAGCTAAGTGAGTCCTTGTGATATTTTCCCTCCCATAAGGGAAAAGATGCTCATGGATATCTTCATAGAATTGGAGACTTGGGCACACAATTTATTTGATCACTTTTCAAAACATTTTATTCTTTTGCTGTCCTTCCAAATGTAACATCTTTCTTAGCATCTTCTTCAAATTGGCTACTCCAACTCTAAGGAGCTTTATGCACCTGTGAGTTCATTAAACCAAAACGTACAGGGTAGTTTCTCTGGCTCACTTTAGGCTAATTAAATGGTTGTTTTCATCAGTTCTTGCAATTTATTTTACTATAGATAACAGGAGAATATATCAGCCTTGGAATTGTATTAAATATTTCCT